>NC_087476.1:107662904-107797904 GCF_036417665.1 Passer domesticus | reverse complement strand
CATTGTTATTCTCATTTCTTTTTTGTCCCCATGCCTGGTCCATTTGCCGTATACCATCCGGCAAACAGCTGACACATCCCGGCTATTATGGACCCAGGCCTAATTGCCAGCAAAGTCTTTAAGCTCTTCCATGTTGGCCTTGTAGGAGGAATGGGAGGCCCATATAAACGATGCTGCTCTAGACCACTGCTCTCATTTTGCCTTTGCGGAGTTCGCAGGCTGTTCTGCCGGAGGGTTTGCGGATGCTAAAAATATAGCTGGAGCCCAGTGCCAGTGATTCGCTCTCTGGCTCTCCTCCTGCTCCCCCTGCCTGGCCAGGAATGTTTCTGTTTTCTGTGGTAATAAAGCTTGGGATTATTTAGATAGTAAACATATTCCGGAGTATATTGTTTTTGCTGGGTTGCGGCAATAGAGCTACCTGGAAAGGAGGAATAATTTGGGAGATGTATTTGCCAGCCTGTTCCCATGGGTTTGAGCATGGGTACCACTCTCCTGGGAGTGCATTTTCTGGTGATCTGGGCATTTCTTCCCCATCTCAGATTTTAACCTTTTAATTTTTTTGGCCCCGTAGCCCTCCTGGAACAGAGACCACGATGACACGGCATCAACGCGCTCCGGGGGAACCCCCGGACCCTCCAGTGGAGGACACACATCACACAGCGGGGACAACAGCAGTGAGCAAGGTAGGAACTGAGCCCTCACACTTTCCTAGCTGGCTAGTGGTCACCAGCGTGCTCAGGGACTGGTTACTCTCTTTCTGGTGTGGAAATATGCTCGGGTACTAGAGGGTTTATGCTGAGAAAGGTCTATCTTCCTTTTTTTTTTTAGTTTTTTTTTTCTCTCCATCTCCTCCTAGTAAAGGGATTGGCATCTTTATTTCTTTAACCCTGCCAGCAGGCACATGTTAGAGCAACATATGTACCAAATTTGCAGTGTGCTTAATAAAAATAAGAAATGAGAAGTTTGGGGTTTTTTCTTCATTCAAATGGGTTAAAAGATGAAATCTTCAAAACCAAATGTAATTAAGATTGCAGAAATGCATGCTAATATTTCAGAGATGCCATCAAAACTTGATTGCATATAAATAAGAGATGTTAGCTGGACTGTTTTACAAAATCCTGAGCCGTGCTTTTACTTGCTTTTTGATACTCAGTTCCAATTTACTTGAATGCAAGAACTTTCTGTCTGAGTGCCAGGCCGGAGTAGCTGATTTAGCAGGGCGAGTATGAGATGAGCTTGGTGCAATGGAAGTGGGGCATTCTACAAATAATCAGTGCTGTCTCAGAGACTCTGAAAAAGCTGAATCTCTGTATTTTTTTTTCTGAGAAGCTGAAAGCATATTTTTTTCTGAAGAGACCAACTGCAGTGGATTTAGTGTTAATTTAATGCAATTAAAATTTAAAAAGGATCCTTAATCTGAATATAAAAGAGAGTGCTTTATTGAAGTTGACTCTGAACTCACAATAGGTATATACTTTTAAATCTGGTTTTATGATCATGTTTCATTCAAGTGCTGTTAGACAACAAAGGAATTGTGTTTCCAAAAAAAGGTTGAACAGTACTGATTAGCATTGCAAAGTCTGCGTTTAACAAGATTAGTTTTTAAACTAAACCAGTATATTTTAATTTTTTATATGCATGGATTTAACGTACATGGTGAATAACATCTCCTTATAGAATTTTAAGTATTTGAGACTCGTTATTGTTTAAACAAAGTTGCTGACTTCATCGCAAGTGTAGCCTAGTAAAAATGGGGCCTGGAATAGTAAACTGTTGCAGAGTTGAGGCAGACACTGGTAACCTTCTGACCTCTGACTTTTACTGGAAAATGATATGCAACATAAATTCAGGGGGCCTTTTTTCTTTCAAGTATGTATACATATATATTCTAGTGGTGCTGTTCACAATGCTATAGTTGAAGTGGTGTCAACTTGTTCATTAGAGCCCCTTGCTTTTGGAGCAAACTTTAAATCCATGGGGTTTTTTTTAAGGCTGAAAAAGCTGCTTCAAAAATAAGCTTTGAGCTAAAATGTGGTGTTTTGAGAGAGTTTTTGTATTCATTTAGAGCTGTTCTTTTATTAGACGGATGTGCATGTGTTTATGTGGATATGTGCGTGGACAAAACATCTGTGGGGAGGCTTGCCAGAATGCTCCTAGACCACGTTGGAAATTGAGCTTAGTTCCTGGTGTACTTTTAAAGATTTTCAGACTTTATTTTCTCCTAAATGTGGCATTTTTAGTAGTCTGGAGTGCTTGTCATATCTGATGTCTATTGCCACCCTGCAATAAGTTCCTAGCAAGGTGCATACTGCAGCCTCAGTCAGGAAGGGTTTTCTAAAGTGAGTTTCAAGCCTGAGTCCTATGAAGTATCCACAGAAGGAACTTGTCAGTGATGTTTTAGTCAGTTCTGAAACTGTTACCCAAACCCCAGTGGTTTATTTGGGCTGGGATTGCTGCCAGTGCTTGATGGAGAACTGTTTTGTGAAAAGAAGGCTCGGTGCATTAAAACTTTGGAGAAGAGTAACAAAAGTGGGAATTTGATAACTGGAGCTCTCATGTCAAATTTGGGAAAGGAATTTTGGAAAAGAGATCCTGTCCTAGGAGTCTCTGTTACCAAGACTTGCCTTTGGGCCACTTGCCACCTTTGGGAATGGCATTGTTTTTGAGGAACAGGAATATGGTAATGGTAGCATTGTCTTGCTGAGCCTTGCTTTATGTCTTGTTTACATGAAATGCTCTGAAGGTTGAGATTGTGGTAGAAGCTCATTTGTTTAAGCAAATCCATGCCTGCATGAATACCTTCTGTAAAAAAACCCTCCAAAATGTGATTTTAGCCTTTCCCTATGGGGAAGAAGTCAAAAAATAGAACCCTGAAGGACTGAAATGGAAGAGAATTAAAACATAGCAAATATCCTGCCTCTCCCCAACTGCATTTAATTTCCAGTTGCTGTGATTTGGTGGCTTTTTCTTCTGTGGCCTGATGTTAGGAGTGCAACACTGTGGTTAAACCCCTGTGTTCACCACTGCTGGGTGCTTTTCTTGGCAGCAGAAGGAGCCAGCATGGCACTGCCATAGCAGCCAGGTGCTGTGGAGGGGTGGCAGCAAAAGGCTGGGGACCCACATGCTCGTGCTTGCAAGCATAGGAGTTAACTCGAAATGCATGCGTTGCATGACATATATTCAGTATATTATGGGCTTCCCTATTTTTAGGAGTTTGTAAAAGTTCCTTTTGGTTCCTTCCATCTGTCAAGATCACGTTTGCCATTTAAAAAAGAAAAAGGAAAGAAAAAAAAAAAAGAAGCAAATCTGATCACCAGAAATAAAACCCTCTAAAACTGTCCGGTTTCAGGTTGTTCTCACAACCTACTTCCCTTGCTGGGATAGGTAAAAGCACCTTCTGGGCCAGGTTTGCAACCTGGCTGAAAGTATCATAAAGGTGTAAATGTAAGCTTTGCATTTTCAGAGAGGCATACAGACTGGAAAGCTAAGCCTTTAGCAAGACTCTTCTCCTTAGTCCTTAACCCAGAGTGTGTTAAGGTCTATTTTTGGACTTTTTGGAGATTTTTCTTCATTACCTTATTCATTACAAATCTTGCAAAGTGTATTTCTAACCTGTTTATATCCCAGTGTAAAACACTCATCAAATTATTGCCTTTGAAATCAGGAGAGATGGTCTTTAATGTAAACATTTTAAAATCTTCTTCAGTGTGTAAATTTATTTACTTAGTAAATAGTAATAACTCCCAGCTGCTTCGATCTATTGCAGAAATCCATATTTAACTGCTAGGGACCTGTTCTGAGGTCTCGTGCCACTGAACAGCAGGATATGTTATTGCATAGTACGTTGACACAACCTCTTCTAAAGGCCTGGTATTGTGTCATCATAGGGGATAGCTGTAGTACAGGAATGCAGAATAATATTATGAAAAAGTTTTCCCATTGCTCTGAACTTAATGGGAAAGGCCTTTGGAGGTCTGTCACCAAATGGTGGTAAGAGATCTGAATTTACATAGTGGAGAAATAATTCACTAAATTCTATTTAAATGAAGAGGAGCAAATTCTTATGTACAGGCAGGTGATGCTGAGCTCATGGCAGCACTATTTTATCTTACTTTGTCTTGTAACTTCAAAAGATTCCTGTTTGGGATATTGAGAGATCTGCTTTGTTTGTTTTTCAAATAGTGAGACCAGGAAGATGCTGAACAAAGCCTTGGTACAGTCACTTTTAATCCAGAGTGGAGTTCTTTATTTCCCATGTTTAGCTCTCCTACACAGCTTAAAAGAAAAAGAAAAATAATCCATCAGTGTCACCTTATTTGTGTGTATTGTTTCTCTCTTTTTTTTTTTCCCCCAAGCCTCAGCCTGCATTCAAAGCATTTTTTTAACCTCCAAATAATTCTTGCTCCTTCAAGCCAGGAGTAGAAAGCAGCGATATTTCTTTATAAAAATGTATCAATGGCTGCAATGGTTTATTTTTTTTTCAAGGTTTTGTAGGAGTTTGAGCAACCTATAGGCAAAAAGGCAATCGGGTTTATTATTGCTGGGAATCTCCAGGCGGTTGTTTGGAGGCTGCAAAGGCAGGCAGCAGAGCCGGGAAGAGGGGGAGAGAAGGGCCACATTATGTTCCAGATGACTGAGCAAGGATTTATATACCAGCTCGCCTTTTTTTTTTTTCTTTTTTTTTTTCCCCCCTTTTTTTTTTTTTAAACATGGGAGAAGAAAAGTAATAAGAGCGGGGAGGCATTTGAAGCGGTCAGATGGCCGATGACTAATGGGATAGGTGGGCAGGAGCCCTCGGATTGGGTGTCTTAATGAGCACATTTCGCACCGAGTTTGGGCTGCAGTTCCCCTTCACCTTTGCCCTTTATTGACCGAACTGACACTTCATTTTTCACATACTTCCAATTATGGCTGAGCTTAAGTGTCGCCCTGCCTCCTTTCTTTCTTGCCTATGGATGGCTTGAGAGTGGCTAAGGCCACAGAAGATATTTTAATTTGAAAAACTACCATAGCAAGGCAGGTTTAGGGTGTAACCTGAAACTGCTGTCACTTGGCAGTTTCTCCAATGAAAACAAAAGTTTTAATGCTTCTTGTTTAGCGCTTCACCACCAGTCCCCCACCAGTTTCTGTGGTGGTGTGGGGAATTGCTTTGGGGGCGATTGGATTGGTGAGGCGTGTTTTCCTTGGGGTAAATCTTTACTGGCCATACAGGTGTCATGGGTGGGAGTCACTGAAGTAAAGAGGTAAACCCAAATGAAAAGCTGTGCTGTGCTTGAACGAGGGCTCCTCTTTCCTTCTCAATGCAGCATCTTCTCAAATGGATTCTTGTGGTGTAATGCCCTGCAATGTCCTTTGCTGGACTTTCCCCTTATGGAAAAGCAAAGCATAATTGTGCTTGCACTCCTCAAGCCTTAGGCCAGTGTGGATATGTTGTTTTGGTAATATTTAATGCATGAATGCAGATTTGAGTGTGGCCTGGCTGTGAAGCTTTGAGAAGTGGCTGAAAATTATGCTGGGAGAGGCTGGTAGGTTGAACAGACAGAAAAATCTGCAGTCGCCCCTTTGCTGTACGAGGAGAGCCATGATATATCTCCCACTGCTCAAGCCTGTGTGCATTTCCACGTTGGCTTTTACATACAGAATCCTTCCAGGGCGGAAATGTCTGTTTGCTTTCGCAGGGCTTAGGGGGTTTCGGAGCATGCGGTTTTCCTACCAAATGTGGATTCTGTCGGAAATAGTTGGAATAAGTTGTGCTCGCATGGGGTGGGTGGGTTTAAGAACAAAATAGCTGCTGTTAGACCTTCACTTCCCAGCAGCACCACTGGATTTTGCAGCGTGGTTTTCACTACCGGCTCTGTCATGTGAAATTTGGGTGAGTAATGAGTGGGCATGTCACCTGTGTGCCAGTGGTGATTGCTTTACATTTAAATATGTGGAGACTATGTTGACAATTATTTACATCCAAACAGAGGCCCCCTAAACCACAGAAGTATTTATCTCAAAAAAAAAAAAGTATGAAGTATTACCTACTTTATTATGTAGCCCTCTGGCATAGTAATGGCATGGCATATTTTTACTATAATATGGTAATAAAAGAATATGTAAAAGGCAGACAAAGGTTCTGTCTTTTCACTAAGGTGACCCCTGTTACCAAGTAACTGCTTTACTTATGAGCTTATTAAAAACTCAAAAAAAAATGAGCTTTTCATACTTCACAGGCATTGATGTGAAAATGAGCTGTCCTACGAGTAGTTTTCTTGATCATTTTTAGAACAATTGATTAGCCAAAGAGCCGCTGTCATTAGTTGACATTGACTGATAGCAATTTGTCACAAGCTCCGAAGGTCAGCCAGGCAGTGGAAGCTTCAGCTTGTCTTTGACCTTTTCTGATGCCATTATCATGCGATCGGTTAGACTGGATGTGACCCTCGATTAGAAAAGACAGGGCATTAGTCAACAGGGGCTGCTCCCTGTGTTTTTTCTGCCTCTTTATGTGTTGTGAATCCCGAATTAAGCGTAATACGCTTGTTTGGAAATGGAGCAGTATCAGTTTTCTTGCTGAGGCTCTGCCATCCCCTTTTCTTTTCCTGCTTTTCCATCAAGCAGGCAGTGCTTGGTTTGCTTTAAATCAGTGTGAGCACCTGTGCCCTCTTCCTTTGACGTGAGATATGAGATTTAAGCCAGGCCCATATTTATCTGATACTCTTCGTGTAGGTGCATATTCCTCAGCAGCACCAGCATTAATTATTTTTATCTCCCCAGAATCATGTTGTTTTTTTTTTTTTTAACAGTGATTGAGTGGTTGAGGATTATGCTCATAACATGATGTCAATTTATCATTCTGCTCTAAAGCCGGGGGGCGTGAAACTGGTTTTTTCCTCCTTCTAGTTTAGGTTTTTGGTTTTTTTGTCTGGTTTTGGGTTTTTTTTGGTATTTTTTTTTCTTTTTGGTCTCATCAGCCTGATTCAGCTGTTAAACTTAGATTTTGGGAGTGCTAAGTCTGTGTGCCTCAGCTAAGCAGGGTTGTGCTTTCCAGAATGGTGCATGGGAGCAAGTTCTTACTTAGGAGCGGGTGTCTGTCATGATCTGAGCATTAATCTATTCCCAGTGTCAGGATTTATTTCAGTCATTCACATTAGCTTAAATGTCTGTTATTAACAGGCGTTTTTCTTTTCGGTCTGGCAAAGCTAACTTAAATACTTATAAATGTTGCTTGTTTTCCCTAAATTGTGGGTAACATCATTGTAAATGAACTCTTTTCCTTGTAAAAAACCTTCCTTCTTTCCATTTGCCTTACAGGGGAAACCTGAATTTCGCTAAGCACCAACTTGTTTTTCAGGTCAGCCCCCAGAGATAATAAGCAGTTCAAAACCAGCAAAACCATTTCAGCACAGTTTAATGTGACTTTTAGTCTTTGCTCAGGAAAAACTTCCAGCCAGGAAGCAGAGAGAGATGACCATGTCAGGAGGCAGATCTTTCACATTGAGGCTACTGCCATCATTGGCAGAGCGGAAGGAGGGAAAAAGACTTTGGAAACTGTTTACCTTTAAAGTGGCTATGGAAATACAAATATTCCTGACTTCTGGGCCCGTCTGTATTCGAGAAGGAGAATCCATGTGCTGGAGTCCTTTTTTTTTCTTTCTATTTTCTTGGCAAGTTTTTCTAAACTCAGAAATGTCTACCCATTAAACATCTGTGTGGCTGTGCACAAGCCCATGTGTACATAGATGTGTATATAACAGCATGGCCCTGACCCTGAACTGAGAGCATCCATTGGCTTTTGCAGCCCCAAAGTGTGTCTGCACAGAACCAGGTGTCTTACTGAGGGCAGGATATTGAACATGCCAAACAGGAAACAGTGGTGGAAAATAATCACATTGCTAAATCATTATCTTGGGCTGTTAGCTAAAATATCTGGTGTAGGACTGAAGGGCATCTTGTTTTCCTTCTTGCATGGGTCAGAGGGAGGTTTGGTTTTGTAAGAAGTTGTAGAAACAGGTTTGAAGTTTTTAGTGTCCAAGGTGCCCCTTTCAACAGTACCAGAGTGGAGGGTCTTCAAGTTGGCTGATATTATTTTTTTTTGGTTGCTTTATTCAGATAAGGTATTTGTTTTCCTACACACTCTGGATGTGTTCACTTAAGTTGTGGTGGCTCATTGGAGCTAATGAGCTTCCCATATGGCCTATATTAAAGGCCATCTTAGTATTCCCAACTTAAGGGTTCTATCCCATTTGCTTCTCCAGGTTTTGGTGGCTTCAGCTGAGTCTTGCAATCTGATGTAGGCAGAGTGAGACTTTAAGGTGTGTGTCGTTGGCCTCTTTAACTTGGAGATTAAGAAAACAAAAGTTGTGATCTTGAGATGTTTGTTTTGAGCGTCATTTTATCGCAAGGAATATAAACTCATAAACATGCCGTGTTTCTGGATTAGTGATGCAACAGGGTGTGCCATCAGGCTGCTTGGCACAAACCATTTTCCTATCTCTCACATAAAAGGCTGGGAGGGGAAAGATGACTAAGGCTGGAGGAGATGTCTTTAAAATTAATTGCGTATGGAGAAAGGGGGTGCTTGTCCCATAATACGAGAACTAAGGGTGGGTGTTCATGGCACGGAAGCTGTTCCAGTGTTGGTAGGTTTGAAATAAACAAAAATGTTTTATGTGTTGGGTTAAATTTATTGCTACAGAACAGCATTCTGAGGAGGTCAGCAGGCAACAAAAAGAGATTAGACCAATTCATGGAAAAATAGGTTCTTCTGTAGCTATTAAAAACCCTGGTCCAGATGCAACCGCTGGCTCAGGAAGCTGCCCAAGTGCTGATTGTCAGAGTGGTGCTACAGCTGCTTCTGTGTGCCCCCACTTTCCCTGGTGTTTTCCTAAACACCCGTCATTGCTCGTGTCACACACCACCACACGACCCAGTTACTTGGACAGACGTCCGCTAGTTTTTGTGTTCAAATAATTTTTTTATAATTCAATTCAGGAAATAAGATGCTGGATATTTTTGTTTATCCCTTTTTTTTTTTTTTAAAGCTCTTGCTAATGCTGGCATGCTTTTGTTGGGAAGAAAGTAGACATAGCTTGTACTTTCTTGCCCTTATTACCCCGATGGTGGGAATGTTTTGATGCTATTCATTCAAATTTGACAGGTGATTGCTTCTGTAAATGAATGCACTCAAATCATAATTGTTGCAACAGAATTGTTTGATTACCTGGCAGTAGCCTCTTTCTCTCTGATAGCTTTTGGATCACCTGTTTGCTGAGAGCATTTGACAGTCCTCATGTTTATTACCCAATTGAATGTCAGTAGCAATTGCAGCTAAAGATAAACGAAAATGCAAGTACTTGTTGACCTTGACTTTTTTCCACAAGATATTGGACTTGATGGCTCTATTGCAGTTGAACTGATAAGAGTTATAAACAGTAGTTGAGGGAAAATGTTTTATTCCCAGAGGAAAATACCACACTGCTGTGGGAAATGGCATCTGACTAGCACTCTTTGCCAAATTTGCTTGGTTCACCTTCATTTAGACTGTGGGAAAATAAAATCCAAATTTCCCCTTTTATGACTTTAATATCTCTGCAAATATGAATTCCTGTGATCTTTGTAAAGTTTTGTTGGCAGACTGTGCCAATAACAGACAGCGAGCACGAGACCTCGCTGTGTTTTATGATGTGCTATAATGAGGATTCTCAATTCTTCCTCATTTTTGGGCTGATTTGATAATTACAGGGAGGGAACAGAGCTTTCTTCTCCTATTCCATGGGAAGTTTAATATGTCTATAAGCGGCAAAGACTGGGAAATGTGTGGCTGTGGGTGGATGTTGTTGGAGTGGGGCTGTGCTGGTGGCAGGACAGCCTGGGGATGAAGGCCAAGTTATTGCAGGGATGGAGAGATGGTACTTTCATTGGTCAAGTTTGCACCCACTTCTTTAGGCAAGGTCCCACATGGGGTCCTTTGAAGATTTTTGGTAGGAGGTGGCTGATTTGGTGGTGCCTGTCCCAGCTGTGTTTGGGAAATGGGAGGGAGGGATGAACTCCTGCCCCTACAAATCTTCCTGCTATAACCCTCCATATATATATGTTAATATATATTTATTTCTAATCCTACTGTAATGTGAAACTGAAAGGAAGACTTCAATGGAAACAGGAGCAGGCAATAGACTTTGAGGTCTTTCAGGATGAAAGTCGCTGTATAAACATTATATGTAAAAAGCACAAAAGACAGAGGAATTATATTCTTTAAAACATAAGTCCTTCTTGTCTTGGGAACTGCTCTGATAAACTCTGTACAGTATTGTAGGAGCTTGTTAAAGCTCCGAAATGCAGGATTAAGCAGTGCTGTAACAGTTAGCAGAGTCAGACGAGTAATCTTATTGCATTGTAATTTTTTTTAGGTAAGATTAAGCTGGCATTACATTATATGTTTGTGGGCGAGGGGCCATTCTTCCAGGGATTAATTAATAGGATCAGCACTGTAAGATGCTGACATAATTTTTTCTAGGCACATTGATGCACACGGGCTTTTATTATTACTATTCTTTTTTATTTTTTCTTTCAATTTTAAATTCATGAATGAGATGGGGACTTTCTCTGGGCAATCAGAGCAGCCTCTGCAGCTTGCAGCAGTGGTGATGTCAGAGCCACCTGTCATCCTATAATTCATCGGGGACCACTTCTCACTGGCCTGGTGACCCACTAGTTGGTGACATGAGAAATACCAGAGGGAGATGCCTGATGTCCCTTCCACCCAAGCTGGGGTGGGATCGTAGGGCTGTGACTAAGCAAATGCCTGACACTGCTCTGGCAGGTCTTTGAATGAGGGTGCTGTTGGGAAAGTCTTCCACCTTTCTGCTTTGGCTAAAGAGCCATGACACCTCCTCCATGTAGCCTTTGGTTTGATGTGCTTGAACTTTTGCTGCTCAGGCCTGGAAGGTGGGAAAGGACATGGGAGAGCATGGCTGGGCCTGTGATGTGCAGTGGGAGCAGTGTGACATCAGGATAGGCACTGCCAGCCTGCCTCCTGCTGCAGCTTGGGAACTTCCTCATCATAAGGCAGTGCCTCTGGCATATAATAGCCAATATAGAAGTCTTTATAAATTTATATATATAAAACTTATTTATCTAGTATAAATATTATGAGTATTTGTTCGGGATTTTTTCTCTCTTGAGTATTTAAAATCTCACACAGATTTTGCAGTCAGGTTTTTGCAGTTGTGCTTTGGCAAAGTGTAATGTGAAAGTGTGGGAAAGAAGAAATAGCACATAAATAAATAAAAGTACAGTGGGGACAGCCTTTTCAACTACTTGTTCCTTAGTCTTTAGTTTTCCTGGGGCTGATTCTGTGCCATGGGTGGGAGATGGCCCTTCCATCCCCAATACTGTCTATTGTCTCCAGGTTGTAAGTACATCTTCTGCAGAGGGAGAGAAGACCTACTAGAAGACACCACTTATGTCCTTGGAAAAGACCTAATGGTGGCAGACATACCCTAACTAATGCTGAAATCTTCCCCAGTGCTCTGAATAGCAGTGTCACATGGATGCATGCTAAATATATTCTGGAGTCTGTAGTGTCCTGATGGACCTCGAAGAAGGCATATCTTAGCTTTCTCTGGTCAGCAAGTGAAGGTCATGGAAGCAAGACTTGTAGGATGGAGATTCTTTTGTTGGTCTCATTGCTGGGCCAAGAGAATCTCCTTCCTTTCTCCCTCCCTGGCACAGCACTGAGGGAGAAACCCCACAGTAGAGTTCCTGCTTGGGGTCCTGGATTATGCACACACACTGCATCAAATGTCTTCCTAAAGCAGGGGAAAGAAGGAATGAGGTCAGCATTAACTGAACAGCTCAAAGTTAAGTGTCATTTAAAATGAGGTTAAGATTTCAGGGCACTGTCACGTTAAGAGTGTAGCAGCTTCTTGCTAAAGAGCAGGGGATAAGTTGCAGGAAAATTACAGCAAGGGGGAAAAGAGACAGCAAAGTAGAGTTGAAATGTTGTGTTTGTTCTGTACTTCTCTTCCCTTCCCCACTTAGCAAAGCATCTATTTATCCTGTCCCCTCATCCTGCCTGTGGCAATGAGAATGCCCCAGGAGAGGCTTTTGTGCAGGATCCTGCCTGCTTTCTTTTTTTTTTCTTCTTTTTTTTTTTTTTGGTATCTGTCTGCACTAACCTCGTGCAAATTCTGCATGAGGCCAGCTGCGTAAAAGCAAGAACAGTGGTGATGTTAATTCAGTACAACTATTGGACAGACTTGGTATGGTTATGTATTGTAGTTCTGTAATGGGCTGTAGGAAAGCAGAGGGATGTTCTATTGATGAGCAGGCTGAGCCACAAAATGTTTGAATGTCAGTCTATAAATATTTATTATTTGTGTGTGTGTTTGTTCATATACGTGCTTGGATGTGACTACTTCCTACTACTACACTTTTTTATTCTGTCAACCTGGCAAGAAAGGTGGTAAAACCACCCTTGTGAAGCGCAGGGCATTTTTAGAACCTTTCAGAACCTTTCAAATTTCCTTTATGAGGAGTGCTGTGCTAAGTTCCTTGGTGTTACAGCTACAAGAAACAAATTAGGAAGCAGTGCTAACATTAGTGTCTCACTACATATTTATCCAGCTAAAAAACCCCTGAGGTGGCCATAATTTACCAGACTGAAGAGCAGAGAGGGCTGGCATAGCCACCTTATCAAGAAATGTAAAGTGATGACTTGCTTTAATTTAATCCAAAGGATGCTGGTGACTTGTTTGAATTTAATCCCAATGAAGTAACCAGCTCACAGTCTGCAGGAGGAACATGTTAGTCATGACATGGGTACATCAGCTCTTCACCACCATTAATTACTTTGCATTACTGAAAAGCAGAATATGCATATTATGCAATTTTACAGCATGGCTTTCCATACATAATGTATTAATATAAATTAGAATTTTTTCCTACAGATGAGTGTGTGAATTGAAATGCTATGTGTTACCAATATACAAATTTTATTTACAGTTGCGGTTGGTGTATGTGAAATGACAGTATTATACTTAAAAGTGCCTCTCAAGTTGATAAATGCCAACTTGATACTAAACACATTAATACTCAGTTAAAATTAGCAATCAATTTACTTGGCTATTGGAGGTTAGCCAGGGATGGATCTGAAGTTGTATTAGGTATATCGTACTGGTCTGAATACATCATATGCTGTTGCAAAAGCATTGTGCTAATTTTAGCTTACAAAGAGGATGAAGATAAACTGCCTGCTGCTAGTTTGCCATATGCTATCCTGGTGATAATATTCAAGCCGAAAATATTCTGCAGAGAGTCTTATTGTTTCAGTAAAAGAAAAGTAGAACAGAGTTAAGCAAATTTCTGCTCTGTAAATGTATACAAAATAATGAAATAAAACAAATCTCAAATGCTGGTAGATGAGATCTGTGGAATTTGTTTTGGGTTTATTGGCTTTCATGGGAGTCAACAATTTATTTTACTATATATTTGATCCAATTGTATCTATTTCTCGCATGTAAATCTTAAAATCAATCTAAATAAAAATCGAACTTTGTTCTGGTAGGCAAAAATATAGTCTGAGTTGCTCCTAACTAGTTAAGCCTCCCATCCTTCAAGTTTGGTACAGGAATAAAGGCACTGCTGAGCTGATTTTTCATGAGCTTCTCCCTTTGCTTTGTTTATTTAAAAACACAAAACATATTCTGGTTTCCATATGGGGAGGATTTTGCTTCTGTTATGTTCAGTGAGGAGCATTTGCCTTCTCCATCTGCACCCGTGGCCAGGAGAGGGGTGTGTGAGGAGGGGTGCCCGGGCCCCTGGGGTTGCAAGGGCTGGGGGGAAGCTTTGCATTAGCAAGTGGTGAAAAGCTTGACCTTCGAGTGACCTGGGTCAAGCAAACCCCCTGCCGAAGTGTCCCATTTGGACATGGATACCTGTGGGGTGAGGAAAGAGATAAAGGAAAGGGGAAGAAGATAAAGTAATCCCATTGACCTGGGAACTTCTCAGATATTACAAGCGCGGGAACATCAGGAATAATAAAAGAGCGACAATATTTGCCTGCCCCCCGTATCTGTGTAATGTCATTTCCAAAGGGCTGGAGCAGATAATAGCAAATGTGCTTTCAAGTATCAGTTCAATCTCTTGAAGTGATGGGGAATACTGGATGCTCTGATCTGGTGGGTGCTGGAGAGTGTAATACAATCCTCCTCACTGCAGAGAGAATTGTATAAATGGACAAAGATCTGCTGATTACATCTTTTGCTAAAGTGTTAAGTAAAAGATCTGGCTATAAGAGATGACGAGTCCACTATTGTCTGGTCTTCTGACTTGTTTTTATAGGGGTTTTCACAGGAACAAATACCAATTACCAAAATAAAAGCAAGCAGTGTGGCCCGTCCATATCATGGTAGGACACATGCTCTTGAGTCAGCGTGGGCAGGAAGCTTGGCAGGTCTGTCCCCCACCATTGCCATTGCATCTTTATCTCTCTGCTTCATTGTTTGCCACTGAGTGCTTGAAATTCCAGTTTCCAAGTAAAAACTTCCTGTTTCTTGCATTTACATTCAGTTTGGTAAGACATAAATTTAGTTATCTATCAAGGAGGGATTTTTTTTTCCTCTCTCAAGTAAGGCAAAATAGAAAGAAGAAATTAATTATGATTTGGTGATAAGAGGTAGAATTTTGCATTTTCCCAGATTCTCTGTGGCAGGAAGCATGAGGTTGTATTCTTGTGATAAGGGGATGGATGGGAGCTAAATTCAGCCTTTCCATCCTGAGTAATTTTAGAACGAGCTCTGAAGTCCAGATCTTGCTTAGAAACAGAGATGGGCATATTCAGTCTTCATTAGCCACAGTTTCCTTGCTAGACCATTGCTGCTTGTAAGTTTTTACTGTTCTGTGCAGTATTTAAAGCTAATAGTGCACATATCCTTGTAGTCATCTCAATCCTGAATTTCCCTCCGGAGAGTTTCTTTCTCTCCACGGGCTGTGAAGGGACTCAGGGAGGACTAATCACCTCGTTTAGACACTTAGCTTAGCAGCCTGACTTAAATGCTTAGAGTGAGGAGGGATGAAACTGCGTTGAAAGTTGGCATTCCTTTAGGAAGAAAATGTTTGCTCTTTGTGGAGAATCAGAATAAAGTGTCTTGTTCTGCTGAAGATGAGAGGAGTGGGCTCAGGTATTGTATGTGTAGGTGAGGCTGTCCTCTGCAGCTTCTGAGTATCTCATGACATTTGTTGTGTTTGCAGACCTGCATGGGTAACTGAAGTGTTCAAAAATCGTGGCATTCATAGGAAAAAGATTATATATATACACTTTAAAAAAAAAATTATTTAGGGGGTGTTAGTGTCTGTATTCCCATGCCTAGCTGTCAAGAAGCCAGGATTCCAGCTTTTCCTAACTTCAAGAAGTTGCTTGCTTTATTAGTGCATACAAGGTTTTGTTTGAAGGTTCTCATATGACTCTGGGAACTGAGGACTTAAATATAAAACATGATGAATGGGGCTTCTGAAACTGTGTAGCAGCATTTTGCTCAGCCTCCAACTAAACATCATTGAGGTCTTGCATGAGATAAGAGGTTCCATGAGGGAAGCCTTGAAGCAAAATCTGTTGCTGAGTTGAGGTGGTAGGAATGGCCATATTTAGCTTTGTTGTGCTGTTTGGGTGCAGGGTCCTTTGGCAGTTGGCACTGCATTTGTCAGAACTTCTCTCTGTTTTTAAATATAAAATTAGAATTTAACCTACTTCAACTCCAAACTAACAAGATGTATATTGGTCCTTTTAAGTGTACTTATAATCATTCAAAATGGCTCATTTTTCCACTTCATTTTTGTAGTTGTATTTGTAGCAATCCTGACTAGCACATGAGACAGAGAGGTAAAGGGGTTAATAATTTTTATGCAGAATATTGAACTCTTATTTCCATTTTGAAGTCCACTTTGGATGCTGTCCTTAAAAATATCTCTGAACTGTACTCTGTGTCCCCACTGTGCCCCAGAAACAAGAAATTTGGTGAAATTCAGGGCTTGCTTCCTTGGAGGCTGCGAGTACAAAGCCTAAGGGTAGTGCTTGAGGCTTGCAGGCGTGGAGGGAGGGCGGGTTACTGGCAGCAGCAGTGTGGGCTTTCATTCAGCACCTTGTCAGCCTGTCTTATCTGGGATCTTGGGGGATGGCTCTCCAGGGTAAACCCAGGGAAGGGAGCTGAGTGAGGTGTTTCCAGGATTGTCCTGGCAGAGGCTTTCTTGTGAGTCGTTCTGCTGGCTCTGCAGGAGTCATAACCAGCACAGATACTTGCAGTGCCTTGGAAAGCTGGGCTTTCCAGCATGTTTTTTGACTGCTCTGAGACTTTGACCTCCTTCTTTACAATTCATGGAATCTTTGGATGTGCACCTGTCATCTTGAGCCTCCCCTTTCATGCTTTTCAGTGAGGCTCCTGTGCAGCTTTGAATATGCATGAAGTCTCCTGGGCTGGTAAGGGGTGAGCATAAAGGGTTGCTTCCCCATGATCTTACAGGCAATTGCCCTTTCCAGGTCAATATTGCCTTGTTCAGGTCACTGCTGAGATCATATTCATTGCAAATATGGTGCTTATGTCAAAGTACCTTCCATAGAAACTGTTAAGTATAGGTGAGGATGCTTTTCAGCTGAACTTTCAGTTTCAACTCATGATTATAGACGAAAATCTGTCTCCTCATCTGCCTCAGCCACAAATCACAGGTGCAGCTGGTCAGGCATTTAAAATGACAAAATTCAGAGTTGCTTTGCATAGAAACCAGCATCACGATTAGCAATGGTTCAGAGGCTGGCATTGTTGGCGACTGCTCAGATGATTTGCAGGTATTTATGAAAGCCTTTTCCAGTCTCAAGAGAATCACCTGTTTTGGCATCAGTGAGCATTGTTCCAGAATTGCGATGGGAAAGAGTGCAGATCTGTGGCTCTGATTACTTTTCTGCCTGACAAGCCTTGGTGACCCAGTCTTCAGGCTGAGACACTTGCCTGCAGGTCCTGAGGCATCAGCCATACAGCAAAAGTTGTGTATGGAGGAAGAAAGCAGCTAACACGCTGTTGGAAAACTGTGTTTTCTCAACATGCAATGAGTTTATTAGAAGAGACTCATTGAGAGTGGAAGCAGGAAATAGTATTTACTAGGATTTATTTGACTGCTCCAGGATAATTTGAGTACAGGTTTTCAAGTATTTTCTTTCTTTTTACACACATCTAAGACTTCTCTAATATGAATATATATTACAAAGCTGTCCTGACCTTCATCAAAATAGTCTGCTAATGTTTTGCCTGCCTTTATCAAATTGCACTATGAAAGAACCACTCTGATTCATATTTTTAAGGGATGTTATTCTGACCTCAAAAACTGATACTTCCTTAGCCAGTGCCAGAAAGCCCTTTCTGTGGTTGTAGTCCCCATCTTTTCAGCAATTAAGACTCAGGTGGCATCAGAATAACAACTGATTTTAATAGCCACTTCAGCCACCTCCGTTCTGGGGAGGAAGCATGCAGAGCTTCTGCAGAGCCTCAGAGCTCTGCGGTGTGACCTCAAGTGACCAGACACAAAAACCAGTGCAACTCCTGAACGGAAAGGTCTACATCATCCAAACTGTGCTGAATCTTGTCCAAGGACACACTGTTTACCTGTTCCTTCCAAACTGGTCAGTTTTCTGGAAGGCTGAGATGTGGATGTTGGGGGGATTTTCTGCTTATCTCAGTGCAGCTTGGCTGGTTTTCCCAGAGCTGCTCTTCACTAGCTTGTATGTCGAGGATTGTGTTTTCTGTTTTGATTGAAGCTGAACATTCCCACTGTTGACCTAAATTTACCGCCTCTTTCATGTCTGAAAGTATTTGTATGTTCAGTTGCAAATGTGCAGGCTGACCATTCCAATCACAAGCAACAAGACTTACCAGTTAGCTCCAAAATGCATCTTGCTGAACGCAGTGCCTGAAAACACATTGCCATGAACATGAGGCAGCCAAGCTTCTGTCTGGCCCTTGAGATGTGTACCCAGACCTTAATGAAGGGTGGGGTTTTCCTTATTCCAATAAATAGATTTTGTTTGGAAAGGTGAGAGGCAGAAAGAGAGAATGTATTTTCACAGTCCTAAATAAAAG
This sequence comes from Passer domesticus, assembly GCF_036417665.1. Lineage (NCBI taxonomy): Eukaryota > Metazoa > Chordata > Aves > Passeriformes > Passeridae > Passer > Passer domesticus. Next base: position 107,779,794 of record NC_087476.1, on the reverse strand, counting down.
GCTATTTATGCCTAATACATTGGCAGAATTATTCCAGAGTAATTTGTCCACAAGAAAATATGATCCTTGTGTCACTGCCAAGGTCAGAGAGACCTATGGTGATCTGCAGAGTAAGTTCAGGTCACCCAAGTTAAATCTGCCCAGGGGCTGACTTAGCTCACGCACCACATTTTTTCCAAGATTAATAAAAGCAAACATCTTCTATAGATGAATGCAGGGCTAAAACTGTGGTCAGCTCTCTCCCTGGAGCCAAGGTCTTCTGCTTTTCCGTTCTCCTTTCCAGGTTGTTCCTTTCATTTCCTTTCCATTCTTCTCTTTTCCTGGCATTTACAGGATGCTTAGAAAAATCTGTCTTTTCCTTTATGAGGCAACCAATGCCTATAAAACCTTCCTTGATATCTGCACGGACAGGAAGGACACAGGGATGTTGCTGGTGTTTGACCCGGTGCAGCGTTGGCTTCTGTGTGTGTGTGGTGTGTCCTTGCACATCAGCTGAGAAGCACATCCTGACAGCTGAGGTGAAAAAGATGGGGAACACTGCAGAAATACATTCCTTGTTGGCCTCAGCTGGGAGGGTGCCATCTGAGCAGGATGTTTGGCAGTCAGGAGGGTGAGGCTGGTGATTTTGCAGGCACTGCAAGGCTGCCTCAGGAGGAGACAGATGGAGTGGTGAGCTGGGCAGGTGAGAGTCCTCTTCCACCACTGGTGGGTGGAAGGGGTGAGACAGGGTCCTCAGCCCTTTCAACAAGGATGTGGTTGTTTCATCAGAAGAGCGAGATTCTTCTTCCTTGTGGTCTGTACCTGCCATGGGGAAGCTGATGCCTGTGGTTTCAGCCTGCTAGAACCTGAGGTTTTCTTTAGCTTCCTTGGTTACTCATTCATGTCATTTAAAGTACATCAGATTACTGAAAGCTTTTACAGTTTTTGCTTTCTACACATTTCTACTGCTCTTAGAGATAATGACACATGCTGTGAGTTGAAAAAGAAACCAGAAATAATTTTGGCTTACTTTTTGAAGGATGTAAACATTTTATTTATTTTTCTTAAGATATGGATGGCTTTTTGCTATGACCCAGCTTTACTTTGAGATTTCTGTCAGATTTTGGTTAAACACTCTTATGGAGTCAAAGAAGTGAGCTGGATATGGCTGAGTTAACTCCTTCCTATCATCCATCTCTCTCACAGCTGGAACTGATGCCATGAGATGTAGCGACATAAATAAAAATCAAATTCTGGGGTGCACCAGAAGCTTGCCCCTTTCCTCCTATCAGTTTGTCTATTCAAGGTAATTCTAGGCAGGTAATATCTAGAAATAGACAGTGATGGAAGATGAAAGGAAAAAATAGAGTGAGCATGCACCTGTAGATGATATTCAGGGAAAGTTTTTAAGTGTCCAGCATTCATCTGACTTTTCTTTCACCTTCATTGTGTGTTTTGGACTCTAACATCTGTTTGTTCCTGAATGATTTGCATTTGGATTTGTTGGTTGTTTGTTTTAATTTGGAAAAAATCCACACCTTAAACTGTAACTGCACTGCAAATCAAACATCAAAACACCAGAAGCTGTGATAGAAAGTCGTGGGAAGCCAAAGACATACCAGTGTCATGAATACATTAAGTTGGAGCCTAAAGGGATGTGCTAGCTTAGTAGGACTGAAATTCCTGAAAGGACTGTCACTGCCTGTGTGCCCCTAGGTAGGGACCATCAGGGGAACTCAGGACCTGAGCCTGGTGGCCAGGGCCAGCCACAAGGAGCAGGGTCAAGACCACCTCCCCATCACTGTTATTTCTCTGAAGGGCTCTCTGAGCCCTCTGAATTTTCAGGCTCTGCCATGTGGGCTGGGTTCACACCAGCCACCTGGATGCTCCCTGACCTGCCCCTCAGTGCCACCCCACCTCCCCAAACACAAGGAATATTTATGGGAAAAGTGTTTGCAGCAGAAGAAGAGTTAGTGGCCTGATCACCACAGTAGTCATTGCTGGATGCCTGTCATGCTGTAGAGCCACAGAATCTGGGCAGAGCAGAGGGCAGCAGGAGCTGTGTGAGTGGCAGCAGTGTGCCTGTTTGCTGGCCATCAGACCCAGTGTCACCACACCTTCACATTAAAGCCTGGCTTCAGGACTGATTTTCCTATTGTGCCTGTCTTAGGTGCTACCTCATCACAGCAGATTTGCTTTTTGAGCTGGGAGAGGAGGAGTAGTGGAAGAAAATTTTATGTGAGCTTGGCTCTGCCAAATTTACTCCTTTTGGCTTCTCACCCCCTTCCCAAGGAGCAGCCTCCCACTGTTGTCACAGATATTCCAGAGGTGCCACCTTTTGCTGGAGGAACAAAAGCAGTGGAGTTAGGATGCTGGATAGCAAGGAGCAGTGGGGAAAAACATTAATTCTGTGTATGCCCTTCCCTTGAAAGGTCTGGCAGAGGGATGCATGTTTTATAATACAGATGTTTTTCCTGAGTTCATGATGTACATGGTAACATAAGGTTTTGTCTTTGGGGGCCAAAGTAGGCTGCTTCTGAGCATCCCAGACAGAGCTAGGACAGGATGAGGGGAGGAAATTCATGGTGCAGTCCAAATGCCATCCATTCAGTTCATGATTGCAAATGTTTCTTATAGTTCCTTGGAGAACACGGGTATAATTTTTTTGGATCCTGCTCTTGCCTTCTTCATATGAAGCCCAGGCACTAGAAGATTCACAAGTCCCTGATGTTCTGACCCTCTCTGCCCAGTAGTTCAGGCCAGCAGGCACGTGGACCTCAAAGACAGCTTGTGGGAGCTGAGGTTCTTCTGGGTGGACATGGCCAGCCCTCTTCCCTGCCCTCTTCTCCATAGCTGTGAGATCCAGGGTCATGCAGTGGGAATTACCAGATTGTCTCATGAAGGTTTTTGGAGTAATACTCCATAACAAATCTAAATTATCTTCCTCTTGCTTTAAGTACAAGGAAATAATTAATTTGTGTCATGGGTTTGAAGCCAGATGTTTTTTCACTAGCTGCCCAGTTGGGAGGGTTTAGTGGCTGGGATTTGCTGGAGCAAGTGGATCTGTATAAGGCTGTATGATGTGATGGTTGGTTTTTAGCAATGGCAGTGGAGATGTTGTTGCTGTTAGAACAGGAAAGGTAGATGAGATGGGGGCATTTTATTCTCATCACTTTTAGAGCTGCCTTTTGCAATTGCAAAGTGACAATATTTGTCACTGTATGTGGGGAAATAGAGTATGTGATGCAGCCATGGCATGCAAAGTGAAGTTCAATGTTCGTTTTCTTGCATTTATATCTTGGTTTTTATTGTCAGATGATGTATCTGATGGACTAGGGACAGGGAAAATTTTTTGGCTTTGACAACTTCCAGTGGGAAATGTCTCATGTGGGTTTGGTAGGTCATGAATCCTGACTTGCCTGACCTGCAGTTAGACTAACCCTCTCCTGTTCATTGTGGCTGGATGATTCTGGTGGCTTAGGGGATCCAGCTCTGCAAAAGAGGATTTGGGGCAAACAGTATCTGACCTATAGCTCCTGCAGTGCAAACTGCAGCTTGGGCCAGTACTTGAATTGTCTTGAATTGGCCCAAAGTAAAATGCTTTTGTTTGGTTCAACAATCCCAAGTATTTTGGTTTGTCTTGCCCAACATTTTTTAGAAGTATTTTCAATAGAACAACCTCATTTTGAATTATTTACACAGTGTCAAGGTTCTGGCACATATTTTAATATGTTGTAAAACTGGGAATCTACAATGTCTTCTCCTCTGGAGCAGGCATGTAGGCAGGGCCTAAGGCAATTTAGCTATGTTTAGGGAAGGAAGCCTACTTAAATGCTCCACATAATAAACTGTTTCTACAGATAACACGTCCCTTAGTTTATACGTAATATGCTTCTGATCTTTGGTTTGAGCCTCTTATAGCTGCCTGTGCTCAGTCCAAGAGTCAAGTGTCTTGGGAGCTGGATAAACACAAAGATAGAGCCAGTTGTTAAGGAGCTATAGAGATTTACAGAAGTTGACCTCATGGCCGTTTGGGGCATTAGTTGGGCATGTTTCCCCCATGGCAGAGCTGTCCTGTGCTCCTGCTGCTTCTTGTGCTCCTGCTTTACAAGGAAGTCAGTCGGATGGAATCCAGTGCTGGATTTACCTGTGGCAAAGCTGTGTGTAGTTGAACTTTTAATGGAGAATGTGACTGATGGGACTAGTTCTTGTGATGAGGTTGCAGAGGATAGGTTTCATAAAAAAGACTGAAAAACAGCTTTTCCCAAGAAGTTGTAGAGTCATCATGGTGGCTTTTAGGTTAGGGAAAAAAAACTCCATGACTTTTTAAGCTTTTTACAATTCTTGGTTAAAGCAGGATGTTTTTCTGTTTAACCAGATACTTTTCTGTAGGGTATTTGCTTCCAACTGCTCAAAGTAAACTTCTGTTGTTGGCAGCAGAAAGTTGTTTGCTTCCCATACAATGAATTGCTTTCTTTTTAGTATTTCATTTGGTGATGCACAGCTCCAGAAATATGGCACAACTTACCCATAACATCGTAGTTTTCTAAACCTCATTAAGAAGTGCCACCTGGTGCAAGAGAAGAGGTTTCCTTCACTTCAGCTATAAAAAGCTGCCAAAGAAATGAAGATGAGTAAAATCTGTGGGTTTTCCCCCGTTATTTGTCAATGCTGTTTTTACTCTTTGCATAGACAACTGATTTGCTCATTGTTTGCATGAAAGGTATTCAAGTAAAAAGGAGATGGTTGAGTTCCTAGAAAAAGGTGCTCTTGTCTCTAAAGAACAAAGTACAATGATTCAAGAAAAACTTGGAAAGTTTGTGAAATGCCACAGTGTAATTTATACTTTTCCAGGTTTTGCTATCTGTGCATATTTGTGTAGCATATTTTTGCAACTGTGTCCTTTAGTATCTTGTGAATATGGATACTATCTGTGACTGACAACTTCCCACTGTTTATGTCATGATCTGAATCCTTGCATGAATGACACACTTCATCTCCTTAAGAGATGTGTGCACACCCAGACACGTGGTATTTGTTCTTTGCTAATGCTCATTTTCAACCTTGTTGTTCCTCATTAACTTTTTATTAAGTATATTTGAGGAGGCTTTCTCCTAAAGGAATACGAAAAAAAAAAAGTTCCCTCATCAACACCGCTTTTCAAATTCACAAGCAGAGCTACAGCATCATAGTAAATTATTTTTTGGGCATTCTATAGGCCACTCAGTGTGCTGAAGTGATTGCCATTGACCTCAGGAGCTCCAGGAGTGGGTGCTTCCTCACATCTGACAAACCATGGACCCAAAATAATAGAAAATCCTTTTCCCAATAAAGAAATTCCATAGTTATTTTATGTTTTCTGAAGTACCATTTTTTGGTAGTTCCATTCTCAGCTTGTGTGCTTTGCTTGGGCATCGGCAGATTGAGAGCCATCAGTGAGTTAATGTTACATATGCAATATATGCATGTGTGTTTAAATTTTAAAATAATGTGTTTTGGGTAAATATTTTAAACTTAATGGCCTTTTAATGTTAAAACTTATGTTTCTCCTCAATGGATAGGTACAGCTTGGTTTAGCAGCTGGGCACATACCCACAGACTCAGTGCCTTCCAGCTCTCTCCTGGCATACCTGAGCACTCAGCCCCTGTGCTGCTCAGCCTGCCTCTTTAGCCACCTTGCTCTAAGGAGGAGTGATAATTCCTGAGTAGTGAACTTGTCCTTCAGTACTTGTGGACGTCAATAATAGATGCACTGACTCACGTCAGAGTGACTTGGGTGTGACTTCTGCTCACCACATTCCTGTGCCAAGTTGGAGCTAGTTGTATCTGAAACAAATTGAAAAATATATAAAAATATAAATATATAAAAAATAAAAATTGAAAAATATATAAAAATATATATAAAGAATAAAGAAATATAAAAAAAAAATAAAGAAATTTCCACATTCTTTGTTTGCTCAAGACCGTTCAAAGCTGGTGGTCTGAAATGATGATCCTTGTTCTATTTCCTGTGAACAGTATTCCCTCTCTTGCTTCACAGAAAAGCTTGTTCCATCTGTGGACCTGCATTTTTGAGAATTCATAATTTTGTACCTTATAGGAAAATGTCACACATAAACCTGGTTTGCGCCACAAAAAGTTGTCATGATGGATGTGTGGGTATCCAGCAAACTGGAATTTTATTTCTGTAAGGGATAACATAGGTAAAGCTGTGGAAAACACAGTAGTTACTCTAAATTGGTACATGACACAGAAGAAAGGTTAAGGAAAGCAATTTTGCCACTTACAATCTCTCTAGTACATTATGTTGCTTGAAGATAATGAATTTTCCTTTCTACTTACCTGTAAAGGTTACTGAAGAGTTTTTGGTTCTTGGAATATTTAAAAGAGAAAGGAACCAACACAGGTGGGGATGGACAGTGAACAGTTAAATATTTGGCTTTGGCAATTTAGGATTTGTCATGCTACCAGAAGCAGGAATTTGAGGAACTTGTATCTAAATGCTTCCAAAAAATTATGATAGAATTAGGAAAAAAAAGACACTACTGAAAAGACCATTAATTTTGGGCCATCATGTTAGATGTTTCAGTTCATAGCACTGAATACATTATAAATCTAGTACAGAAGTCAACAGGTTTTGTCCAAACACAGTGTATATTTAATTTATATTATCTCATGAAATACAAAAGTACCTGAAAACTGTGAAGTTCTTCTAGGAGGCAGAAACTGTTTTTTACGGGAGACATTTGGACACATACAAATAAGTTGAACATAAGGAGCTTTTAGTCAGTCCACTTAAAAGTTGCTCCAGGCCTTTCCTAGGGCTTCTGGGTGCACATCTTTCACATTTTCTCCTGTGAACTCCTTAAAGCAGTGTATTTAGATTTCTATGTAGAACTGGACTGTATAAGCTGGAAGTGTTCATCATATTGTTTGGTATACCTCAGCAAAGCCGGTGCTCTGCTCTTACCCCTCCCAGAAAATTCAACCTTAGACCCCAAAAGCTCTCTCAGATGTCCTGTCAGAGGAATGGGAAGTAGGCTTGATAGTAGGATGGGGCTATGTGGAGTGAGGAATAACCTGTTACGTCTGGTGAAGGTACTTCTAGTAAAGCTGTATTTGGAACTTTGATACTGAGGTTTCTGGTCAGTTAAAATCATTTGAGGACGTTCGTCTAAAGAGCTCCATGCAGAGGCATGGATTTTGTAGTCAAGAAAAAGGCTGGAGTTTTTAGAACATCTGAATTTCCTATCCTTTCAGAAACCTTTATGACTTGGGATTGGGAATATTTATGTCCTATCTGGGCAGCCTCGATGGTTGAGGTTTGAGAGTAGATTTGGGCGCTGGAGTGGCTGAAAGTCGCCCAGCTGTGCCACACTGCCAGACTTTCCAGCATCACGGGGTGATGACATTTAACTGGAGTTTGGTGCGGGACTGAGGGAGACTTTGAATCACCAGTAAAATCCTGCCACAACCATGGCTGCTGAAGGCAAGTGCCTGTGCCAAGTTGCTCTCCAGAAGCACCTATTTTGTCAACAAAGGTTTATAACATTATCACCCGGGACAAAGAGAGCATTACCCACTTGAGGGGCTGCTGTAAAGTCGCTTGCCCTTTGCTGCTTCTACCTCTGATTTTTGGGGGAGTGGGAGGGGAAGGGAAGTTGTAAGGCACAGTGACAGTGGAGAGGGGAACGCAGTGAGAGGAGCCCCTGCTGGCATGGCCAGTCTGAGCCATTCAGCAGGGCTGAATACGATAAATGCTGCTTTATCCCTTCTTGAATGGAACAAGATAGCACAGCCTAAATGCCTGGGTGTGCTTAAATAGGCAACTCTGGGATGCTGGAGTTGAGGGCGTTTGAAATCGGAGCTCCCCAACAGCCAGGGAGCTGCCACAGGTCACCTGCCTCGCTCCGTGGGGACTGGCCTGGGTCTGGCAAGAAATCGTCCACGGACGAATTGTAGTACAAATTCCTTTCTCTGTTGGTTGGCCTCTTTCACTAGACCATGGCCTATAAAAAATTGTGTAAAAACAATTCTTAAATATTATTTGAAAGGGCAAACGGCCACGCTGAAAGGTTTGACAGTTTGACATATAGCGCCTGGTTCTGCTCGCCAGGGAACGGGCGTGCGGAGTCTGGGCTCTCCTTCTGCTCCTTACAGGCTCTGCATTTGCTTTTTTTTTTTTTTTTAAATAGCATCTAGTTGCTGTGCAGAGTTGCTGTGCTCCCAGCAATTTGACAGGCAACGAGTCTGCTTCAGTGATCTTAAATCCTTTTAGACTAATTTGCGAGCGAGCAGAAAAACAGCTAGCACCTTCGGATCCAGCACTCAAAACCAGGGAATCAGGTATTGCCAATTAAAGTGCCATTTCCAACCATCATATCAAGACAGATTACTTGCAGTCCCTCTGATAATGTCACGCCATGCCTAAAGAGAAAGTGAGATGGAGTTTCTCCATGGACAAAGGATCTGCACGGACCAAACTGATCGGGGAGCGGGGCAGAGGGAGCGCGATGGGGATCATGCACACACCCATGCATATGTGCAGCATAAAGGCGAACGCTGCGCCCGCTTTGACCCCACATAGCCATGGGCCATTCTGAAGAGCCTGTGGCCCCTCAGTCACTGGCCTACTAGTTAATTGCCACACGGACTTCGTGACACATGGGCAGATAATATGACATTTTCGGTTTCTGTCACTAGCAAACGCCACAGCGTTGCTTGCACTAGTTGCTAAGAAGCTGTCAGAAACCATTAGCAGCTGGCTAAAGTTGCCCTATGGCATTTCCTCATGGCATCAGCAAAACAAGCATAAATCACCCAGCGGAGCCTCCCGCTATACTAATGAGGCTGTAAGCTTGTTTATGGACTAGCATCATTTCTATGATTATTTCCACCTTTTCAGTTCGCCTTCATTTGGCGGCAGGAGAAGTCAACTCCAGGAACAGAGTTGCCACCGACATTTTACAAATGCAGTTCGTAGCTGCTACCGTGTGGCTGGTCAGTGGTGCTTCAAGTTTGTTTAGTGATCTTTAAAAGGAAGAAAAGGGGTGGGGGGAAGAAAAGGAGGGGGAAATCTCTGGAGACCTCACAGAGGTGAGTGTATCGAGTTGCAAAGTAGATGGAAATACTAAAATCCACAATTGACCATTTAGACTTCTCTCTGTGGTTTCAGTCTTTACGGGATCAATTTTCCATTTAAAAAAAGTGGAAGAGGTTAAACAATTTACAGAAGTCTACTGAAGCATTTGCTCCAAGGATAGCCGGCCGCTTTCTTATCCTCTCCCCGCTTTTCACTTTCTCTAACTTGTGTCGGTCGAGGCCAGGGTTTATTGTTTTAGGCTTTTCTGAACATACACCAGTATTTACACTGGATTGAAAGCATTTGCTTCCAATGAAAATCTTGTCTTAGATTACAGCCCAGCAGTGTAATTTCCCTCCCAGATGGGAGTAAAGTAGCAGTATTTGCCTAAAAACAGTAGGAAGAACAAACTATGCATTAAGCCAAGGCTGTTTTTGGCTTGAGCTAATGATGTAACAGAAACCTTTTATTTGGGATAGGTCACTGCCCGGGATTGAAGGAGGTGATCTGGCTCGCGCTTGAAAGGTTTCTCCATTGTATCTACATAAGTCTTCACTTAAAAAATCCTGTTCCTAATGCTTCTGCTTTCATACAGCAGAAATAAACAGGAAAGGTTCTGGGGAGTGTTATAGGTGGAATGCAGAAAGCTTTTCCTCCCCTAATGGAGGATATAATTCAGGTGCCCTGGAGGCATGCTTTCAGGAATTCTTTTGCCCGAGGTAATGGGAAGCTAAGGCTGCTTGAAGGCCTTGATTATCTATTGATGCACAAAGCTGGAAAAAAAGTCATCTCCCTTGGATTATAGTAGATATTTCCATAAATTATCAATGAGTCCTCCTCCCGTCAGGCATGAGGCAATGCCTGCTAAATTAATCTGAAGGGGGTTTGAAATGAGTATATTTTTTTTAAAAATGGGGTGGGGGGAGAGGGTGGGTGGACGATGGCAGGGAGGTGGTGAAAGGCAGTGTCATTAGGTTAGAAGCTTTTCATTTTTAATCAATGAATGCGTAATACTTTTCTTTTCCTTGTTTGCCTCTTGCAGACAGAAAGTAGATTAGCCCATGGAATTTTAAATGCTGTTGAGTTGTTTCCTTTGCTCATGTTTCTTTTATGAATTATTATTTTATATGGTGAATTGCTTCTCTGTATAAAAGCCCTTTTTTACGTACTGAGCTTTCAAAGAATTGTTGGATATCTAATTTCTTCATAAAATCTTGTGTTTGTCTGTAACTACCCAAGGTTACAGTTTCATTAAAGACACAGACCAAGTCATAAGGACAATTATAAATTTGCCACGGTCAGTAACATGCTAAGAATATAACACTAATAATAGCTTTTTTTTCCTTTTTTTTTTTTTCTTTGGTGCTGAAAGCTGTTTAACAAATCATGACAGTCTGCATCCCTTTTTAAAAATATATTTTATTTTTGTCCCTAACAGAGATAGTTTGTATTCAGCCAAACTGAGATTACTTTCTTCATCATTCTTGCCCGGGGGTGCAAAAACCACTTCCCTAATAACATCACAACTCTGTGTTGCTACAAATACAGGGTCTTTGGAAGCCAGGATATGTTGTTCAGTCCACATGCATTCAACGCAAAGACTTGTTTGCTCTGTGGGCTTGTTTATAAACTGCTTTCAGTGTTTGCAACAAAAATTGCATGCAAACTGCTAGGCACTGCAACTTTTATTTTCCCTTGGCCGCTAAGCCATCAGCCCAGACCCAAGCGGGCTGTTACACAGTGGCATCCTCCCACAGACGTGTTGCTGATGTGATGAGAACTGTCTGAGACCTTCTCTGCGTTAAGGAAATTCATTCTGGATCAGTGGTTGTTTCACAGAAGCAGACACCTATTACAAATACGGCACACTGGCACAAAGCGGGGTGTTAATTCCTAATGGTGTATGTCAAATTGGTGCCTGCTTATCTCCCTCTGAATTTCTTTTGGCTGGGGCTGGGAAGAGGGGACCCAGTTAGCTGCCCACCTCCCATCAAAGAATCAGGGGAAGTCCAACATCTGTAAAAGACTTAACATATGCAATACCTCAATCATCTGTTTTTTTCTGAATTTGCTGAGAGAATATGATGTTGCAAGGGAGCTGCATTCACCCCACTTTTCACACCCCAGAGTGGGATGAGGCACCCAGCTTCACACACGTCATGATCCCCATCCCAGAACACCATTGATACTTTCCTAATTGTCAGCTCAGCCAAAGTAGCTGATTGGGATGAATCTTTGGGAAGTGACCTAGTGTGAAGAAGAGCCAGCATTTCCACCTTTGCAAGTTGGATGCTTGCAAATATTTTTTTATAATTTGTAAGCACTTTTTGTTATGGGTTACAGTGGTGGAGATGGCCACGCTGTCCTTCAGGATAAACTGGTATGGGGCTAACACATTTCTGAGCCCCTCCCTCTCCCCGTGTCTCTTCCCCCCCCTTCCCCCATCCCCTCAACCCCTGGTGAATTACGGTGTTAAAGAATTTATACCTCATTTAAATATTCATGCAGTTTATACCCAAAGCCAGGCTTCGGCTGAAGTATATAAAGGTAGCATAAGTCAAAATTTGATTCACTATATTTACAGGTGACGGCTTGGACAACAGTGTAGCTTCCCCCAGCACAGGTGATGATGATGATCCAGATAAGGACAAAAAGCGACATAAAAAGCGTGGCATCTTTCCCAAAGTAGCCACAAATATCATGAGGGCATGGCTGTTCCAGCATCTAACAGTAAGTGAACTCTAGATCACATATGCAAAATAAAACATGGATAATGTCATAGTTGTAGTAGTCATAGAAAGCAAAAAATACGTATGATGTTGCTGCCAGGCAGTAGAGGGACTTTTCCCAGCAGAGTTGTTGTTGTTGTTGCCTCATTTGCTAGATGCCAGGGGAAGAGCATAGAGCGTATGTTTTTATGGTATGGGGTTTTTTCTGTGTGTGTGTGTGTGTTGTTTTTAGATTTGTTTGTTTGTTTGAGACGCAGTTGTTAAGAGGACATCACTGCCAAATGTGATTTTTACTTAAAGCTTATATGAATACAACCTTGCAGACCTGTCCTGCTTTGCAGTGGGAATCACTGCTTTGGAGCACAGAGCAGCATTTGGCCCCTGGTTCTGTGCTCCAGAGAATTGCAGAAAACAATTGGGGAGATTAAAAAAACAAAGCCAAAAGCTAACAAAGACCTTATTCAGATGTTTGTCAGAGATCATCAGAAGCTTCATGATGAAAGGTCTGAATGTATCTGGTTTAATAGCAAAGTATAATTTTTTTCTTTGAGACGTTCTCATTCCCAGAGTGTAAGTTACCCCTGTATTTAATGTTAGGAAGTGGTGGGGGTATGCACAGTTATTTCTGTTACCACAGCTACCTGTATGGGGTTTCTTATTCCTGGGATTAGAAATCAAAGCTCTGTACAGGTGTGTGGGGTTAAGCTGGATGCTGCTTTCAAGGCTTTATAAGGTGCACCACACCTTCTAGCATTAGCCTTTAGAAAAGTGTTTCTAATGCCATTCTCCTTCTTCATCAAATTGTGGTGATCTATCACTGTGTTTTTATCCACTGTGGGGATCTGGACTTTGAGCCCCAGGTTTTTTGCCTCAGCCTTTCTGTGCCAGGAGGATAAGGGTCAGGCAGGGGCTGCTGGAGTGTCTGCAGGTGGTGGTGAAGAAGGGCTCCTGCCTCTAACCCCAGTAGCTGACTCTTTCCACTGCCTGTAGCTAGGGTCAGGATGAAACTAGAAGCTGGCCAGCTTGCCCAGCCCTGGTGGGAGCTGTGCCAAGGGTGTACTCGTAAAGCAGAGGAAGTGCTCATGCACATCACCCCTCCATCCCCTGCTGAGCCAAGAAACCAGATATCTGCCATGACTCTTGTCAGCACGGGGATCAGGCAGGGAATCCTGTCCTGTGCGCTCCTGGGTCGCTATGAATGAACCTTCATGTTGGAGCCCTGCTCCTCGGAGGCCAGAGAGGGCCTCAGATGTCTCCAGGTTAATCTGTCTCTCTGGCAGACTCCATGTCAGCTGTGCCCCAGCTTTGCCAGGTCCTCAGCCCTGTCTGTTGTGTCTGGTGCCATCGCTTCCCAAGGGCTGAGGTGCCTTTGGTGTTGATGGCTCTCCCTTTGCAGGCCCTCACCCAAGATGAGTTGACACCTGGTATCTCTCTGCAGGTAGATGTGAGGTTAAGGACATCCAGCCCCAGAGCAGTCTATGGGTGCTGTGCCAGCAGCAGTGTTCACACCAGCCTGATGCACCTGGTGTAGGTTCAGGAGTCAGGGGAGGCCCTGGAAGCTCTGCAGTCAGGACAGGGCACACTAGGAAATGCTGAACAACTGCTTGTCAGTTCCTGTAGTTTCCAGGGAGGAATTACAAGTTAAGTAGTATAAATATTTTTTTCCTGAAAGTGGCCTGTTGCTGTGTTTGTGCCAGTAAATAAAGCATCACCCAAATCTGAGCACAGAAACACAAAGGTCAGTCCTGGCAAACTGTTTGAGCAGTCTTCAGCACACTCTTAGCCTGGACTGGGTATGCCCCCTCCAAATGCCTTCCTGGAAATATGGCAGGAGGCTGAAGGGGTCTCTAAAAAGCCTTTGTGATGGGAGCCACCCTGTGTAGAGCATTTAACTACACGAGCTTGACCTGACCCTGTAGCTAATTCCATGCTTAGTCTCAGGACCAGAGAACAGACTGAACAAACCCCCTCACTGTTTCACCTGTGTTAGGTGCAGGGTTTTAGTGGCTTTTCACTCTTCTCCTCTGTGGTAATAGTGTCCAAAAGAGGAGAGTGCCTGCTGAGCTTGCTCCAGGCCCCTAGCAGCCCCGGGGAGACAATATCTGCACATCTGCTTGTAAGCTGGTCTCTGCTTCTGGAAGACTCAAATACAGAAAGAACCATTCCTTCCAGGACCTATGCAATGCTGCATTTTCTACCTTGTAACTCTGAGCTAAAGCTTGCTTTAAAAATCCACTGTTCCCTGTGCAGAGCCAGCCCAGGCATGTGAAACATGCAGGTTTTTTTTCAGGGCAGCTTTCTCCTCTCCTGGCAGCATGGTAGGTCCAGATTTATCTGATCAATTCAGTAAAACAGAATTGGTTTATCCAGTCTGACCTCCAGGCAGGACCTTGAAACACACCCTAGGTAGGATCTTGGACAGTTTCCTCAAATTAAAACATGTCTGCAGAACATTGTAGGCTCTTCCAAGTGCTAGAGCAGTGGAACATGTTCACAGGCTGCTTGGGGTGCAAAAAACCACCAAAACATACCCAGGCCCAAAAAATGGCTGTGATAAGAGCTGAGGAGTAGTGGGTGGAGAGACTGAAGGAATTAAAACTCCTGTTCATTTTTGAGGGCATCTCAGCTTCATGGCTGCTCCTATAACATAGCACAATGGTATTTATGGTGTTCCCACCCAATGGCCTTGCTGCAGGAGGGAGATCATCCTGAAGAAACCACAGATCCCATACAGTTTGTTTATTTATTTATTTATTTACCCATTTGTTTATCAGTGGATTTGGTCTTTTGTAGGATGAACACAAGGTCCTCCCTAAAGTGGGAGGTGAGGAAAGACAGAGGGATGGTTCTGTTCAGGCAGGGGATGTCATGACTGGTGATACCTCCCTTTTGCCATCTGAAAAATGGCAGAGAATAAATGAGCAGCAGCTAAGTGCAAAATCCAGCATCCCATTGACCATTGGTGCTTCCTAACTGGGGTGTTAGTTGGGAGTCCTCCTTTTTAAAAGCAAATTTTTTTCACAATTGTAATATTAATACACATCAGTGGCATGGAATTAAATAAAATAGACAGTAATCGCTGTGTCTGTCATACTAATGATTATTGGTTGGAAAGACCTAAAATAAATATTGAAGAAATATAGTCTTTCAAAAGTGGATAGGTTGGGTTAATTCCTTCTATGCAGTTATTCCATCTCCAAGAGCTTTAAGTCTTCCTCTGTGTGCTGACTTCATTTCCGAAGGTTTGTCCCCTAGTTCTTGTTTCACGCTCAGGAGGAAATTAATTTTTTTCTCTCCGGATGCTGAAGTGTTTGGGCAGTAGTTCCCACTCAGTATCAGGCTCCAGCCCCCCCCCCCCAATATTTTGACTGATGTGCAGAACTGAGTTGACATATGCCCAAAGGGTAGGCAAGCACTGTCCTCTGCAGATGCAGGCAGTGTGCTCTGAAGCTTTTCAAGGGGTAAATCAGGGGATAAATTCATCCAAATTGCCCTTTTTTTTCCTCTCTTGGAATAATAACAACAAAAACAATCAGCTAAAACAATTGCAAAAGTGTTGACCAGACTCACACTTAGGACTTTGTACGATATTTTTTTAACTGTTTGCTGTTCTGATTTAATTTTGCTTGAACATCTGGGTTGGAAGAGCTGCTCAGGTGGGCTTTTAGTTGGGCAATAGGTACTTGTGGAGCTTGTCAAAATTTTCCATGGTAGCTTATGACACCATCTTACAAATTTGGAGGTTTATGAAATCTGTTTTTAGGACTTTGCTATAAATATGAGATGGAAGCTTGTTACTATCTGGAACAAAAGAAAAAAAAAGAATAATAATTTGGTGAAGAACTGCTAAAGTTGAGTCAAAACTGAGAAGATCCTTGTGGAGTGGCATCAGATGAGCATTATATGCCATAGCAGGGTCTGGATGAGGGACTGAGGCAAACCAGTTCTGTGCTGGTGCTTCACTTCAGAAAGTCACCCTAAGGATAATTTCAGGGTGTGTTGCAGCCCAGCAGTGTTTTGCAGGCCTTTTAGAGTTCTAAAAAAAAAATCTAAAAAAAATTTTTGTTTGATCATTTAGCCCATATTCAGGTTTCATCTCTTCCCCCAAATTTTTCAAGCATATCTCCTCACTGTAATGTACATCCCTCAGCAGGGATTGTGAAATAAGGGAAAAACTTGGGGGAAGGGTAGGGGAATTAAAAAATAATCTTGCTTACAGTTAAATCTGTGTAAATTTAATCGTGGCAACAGAGTTAGTTTCTGCTTCAGCCCATCCTAGGTTTTTGTCCCAGCAATGGTATTATTGGTATAAATTGGTATTTAGAATTGATATAAATACCTCTTTGTTCAAAACTTGGAAAAAGGAGTTTGTGGGGTGTCTTTTCATGTGTTTTTTTCACTCATTGTGACTACTCTGCATCCTTTAAATCCAACTTAATTTAAAATGTTGGGATTCAAACCTCATTTTGGGGATTATACAATGTAATTGGTTTGTTATATGATGAGTATTTGATGATCTTCACATTCATCATCTAATCAAGCAAAAAAAGCCATAAAATTATAATCCCAAAAGATGTTTAATAACAATTTAAACTATTGAAGGCTTTATTTAAGCACATTAGGGGATTATAAACTACTCCCTTTTAATGGTGCCAAGAGGTAGATTCGAGGACTTCAAACACCTTTTAAAAAACAAATTGCCATGATTTAAAAAAAATGAATGGGCTGAGGATTTCTTTCATGTAAATCCCATAATTTAATCATTATTTTTAACTGCTTTTAAAACAATTTCCTTAAGAGGTTAAATCTTACTGAAAGGGGAGACTGAACAGAAGGTAAAAGACATGGCTGAAAGAAGTTGTTTTTAAAGTGAAAGGATTTTTTCTATTATATATCTGTATTTTTAACCTTTATTGATTACTTAATGCCATGATATGAAACAAGAAACTTTAAAAATAAGCAATATGCAATCTATTTAGTAAAGCTGTTATATGTAAAATAATTTACTGGAAGTAGATAATTTGAATCTAGCAGAGAAAAATAGTCCATATCGCTTCAAGGATGTTGTTGTGATAGAAAACTTATGCCATTTAGTTCAGTAAATTTTCTTTTTATATTAATATTTTACTGGTTAAAAAAAAGTCAAGAAAGTCTTTAAAGTTAAAACAAGTCGATTTAATGTCTTTTCTCATCCCTCCATAGTTATGAGATTTTGCCTTGGGAGAAGCATGGGGTTAATTTGGCTGCCTGCCCCTACTCCCATGTGGGATGCTTGACTGGTTTTGGAAAGGAGTATAGTGAAAGGGTAGATGGGTACAAAATTAGGGTACTGGAAACATCGAAATGGGAGAATACTTGGCTAAACCAAGTTTTCTTTGTTCTTCTCTTGAGAGATTTGGAAGCATTAAAACAAAACAACACCCCTTCCCTCCTCCCACCTAAAAAGTGCAACTTACAGTGAGTCTCCATCCTGCACCAACTGGTACTTGCTCTGCAAAATGCCAGAGGGCTCCTGGAGCTCATCTGCGTAACAGGGGTCAGGTTTCCATATATTGGATTCAGAATGGGTGGGAGTGTCCTCCCACTTTATCCCAAATACGCAAGTCTCCTCTTTCACTTGATTTTATTGTGGATGAAGCTGTAAAAAGCTTTCTTCCACATCTGCAAGATTTCTCAGTGCCAGCTGTCCCAAATTCCTGGGAAAAGCCAGGCTTTTTAGCTTGCCTTGAGTCACTCATGCTCCGCCATCCCCTTGACTGGAAAGGTGGGAGCCAGGGCTTTCCCTGCTCCTGCCAAAACATCCAACAGAAGCATCTAGCATAGGTTGGTGCAAGTAACCCACAAGGAGGGGTCTCAACTCCCTTCTGCTGGGGGAGGTGCTGTGGCAGTCATCTCCAATGGCAGAAAATGCAAAATGTTATTATGGGAGAAGATAATTGTTCTGGGGCTCTGTCCCACTTGAGTTGAGAGCTCCAGATAAGAGGACAAAGAGGATTTAGGTAGCTGTGTTTGAATTAAATTCTTAACCCTTCAGAGTTTTATGGAGGACAGTGACTGTTAAAAACTCCAGCATTTTCTTCAATTGTCCTCAAATTTGTAGCTTTGACCTGCTTCCAAGGATCAACTTCCAAGGATTGATCCATTTTCTAGCATGAGGGAAATTTTGCCATTTTAAAAGAAAACTGTTGTGTTTTGGGTGATACCCTTGGCAATGCTGCCGTTGCTCCAGTTTCATGATTTCTTGGAAAGAGCATGTCCCATGCTTGTAGATCATTTAAGTTGTCAGTGCTGAGCTGTCCTACAAAACTTTGGTTTTAGAACAGAAAGGAAAAATAGAGGATGCTTTAGTCAGTTAGTTCAAGGAAAACAGATTATTTACTTAGGCTCTTCTCACATTCAGAAGTGTGGTATAGTTACAGCATCTGTTTTTTTTAACACCTGTGATTTAGCTCCATTTCTGTTGAAGACAACCATCATGTCTTAAACTACAGGGTGTGTGACATCTCATCAGGGCTCCTCACGGGTCTTGGGAATGGCAGTGATCCAGGGAAGTATTTTGGTTGAAATCAGAAGGTAGCCAATAACCTGAGCCAACAGGATTTTAGAGAGGGAGAGAAAGTGTGTCTATTCCCAAAGGACCATCCTGCCTTTTCCCCAGTTTCCCGCAGTTTCTAGCTTGGAGGCACTATTGTGCCAATGTGGAAGCCACTAGCACATTAAAGAATTTGAATTATTTTGAAGCTGCTGAAACACATTAGTATTTAGACACGAGCAGAATTTCACATCTGAGTAGAAGCAAGGGAATACTGAAAAGTTGAAACATGATAAACATTAATTCAGATGCTAAATTACACTTGCTCTGGTTGTACTAGAACTCCTTTTGTTTGCATAAATATTCTCGGAAATGAGTTAACCAGCAAGAATGTTTGCAGTAATAAGAATTTTTAAGTCAGCAGTAGATGCTTTGCTTTCTTCTCCACCCTCTCCTTTCTTTTTATATTTGCAGCTGTGATATTTTGCATGTGCAGCTTCATTTTTTAAATTAGCCTCCTCCAGTCAAGACACAGCAATGTGTTACACGATGCACTGTCCTTCTGCAGTCAAAGCAGATGTACAAAACTCAAGTATCACCTTTGGAAGGGAAGAAGTTTGGTCACCAGTTTTTACATCTGGAAGTATCCGTGGAAATATTTTGGTGAATACTTTGCACTATGAAGTGCATTAAAGGCAGCAACAGTATCTTGGCAAGCAGTGGGTGAGCAGGAAATGAGGATAAATTAATGGGCTTGGTTGTTCATTATTAGTTGTTTATTTAGCTTGTCCTCTAACACAGTTGCTACAAAAGAGCCTATGTTGATTCTCAGATATGCTTATGTATGTAAGCGCCAGTGTTAATTTTTTGCTGAAATCTAACTCTTGAAGCAGTTTCACAGCATGCCAGTGTGCTAGCAAATGACTGAATCAGATCAGGTAAAGTGCCAAAATATGAGGCACCAAACCAGTTGGGCGCATATCTGATGTGATGTGTTAATCTGTGGTGTAAGATAAGCTGCCTTTCAAATAGGGTCACATTTGGAAGTGGTACATCAAGTTGTGTAAGATGCATTCCCTTGCTCTGGCATACACTATCCTACATCTGTTTGCATGAACTTAACCCTTGTCTGGATAAACCAAAGCAGTGATATCGTGGTGACTATAGTCTGTTTATTGCTCCAAGACAGACATGAGAAGTGACTTGGGTTTTTTACCCATTTTAAAAAAAGTTTTGTTTCCCTTTTCCTGCATTTACCTTCAGCTACACAGAATCTGCACTGTTACAGCTTACTTGCTTTTTCTTGTTGCATTTATTCAAGAGACTCTAATTACTAATGTTAAGTACTTTTGTTTGCTATCTGCCCATCAAAATTAGCCAGAGAAAAAATTTCCTTTGGAAAGGAATCTTTTTTTTTGGTAGTGCAAGTTGAAATTTTCCACGGGTAAGGCCATCATTTCCAACAAAATGCTCAGCTGAAAATCCAATTTTCAATATTCATGGAGTCATTATTCATGGAACAAATGTATTCATAGAATTTTTAAGGTTGGAAAAGACCTTTGAGATCATCAAGTCCAACCAATCTTACCTTATTGATGAGTCATCATTGTACTTCCAGCTCCTCACCCTGTAAGCCACAGCAGTGCTAAATATATGTGTAGAGAGAAGGTAAGTAGGCAGAAAAGAGTTTAAGTTAATATGTAGTTATCTAATTTACCTCGCCTTTTGCATCATTGCCTGATTTAGACCCGGAGTATTTAGTGGAGTGCTCGTTTCACTTCAGTGGCGGGCCATCATTTTAATAAGGCAAGGTCTAGGAGCCTTACCACTTCATCTTTTGCTTTATGAAGCAGAAACTTCTGCCCAGAAAATACTTCTCAGATTTTAGATATAGCATGAATATTCTTTTCTTGGCTACTGGTTGGCCCTTTCTAATTCAACCTGTACAGCATTAAACATTTGGAAGTACTTTAAAAAAAACAACCTGACCACAATGAAACTTTTTCTCACAATGGGTCCTCTGTCCCAGTGATGCAAAAAGCAAGGTAGTCATGTTAGTGACACTAAAGTGGTCACTTGAGTCACATTAGTAAAACCAAGGGGCTGCTCATGATATAAAGGTGTTTTCCAAGATCTGTTTTTGAACTCAGAAAGAAAAGGATGGGACTTTGCCTTGGGTGCCTTGCTCTGTTGATTGCTCTAAAGTAAACTTTGAAGTGAAACTCTTCTTCCTAGGCCATCCTTATTCATGTCAGACAGAGCTTTTGGGGTTCCTGATGCTATTTTTGGAAAGATAAATGCCATATTAGACAATCTGGCTATTTAATAAATTCACTGTCAGAACTCCGCTTATTTGCCGTGGATTTTGTGCTGGTGCAGGAACGGCACCGTGCTTTGTGGGAACAGCAGAGAGGATAAATCCTTGATTTTGTTGCTGAAACCTGAGCATGGGTCTGTCAGTGCAGCAGGTTGTAAACCCCAGAGGGCTGTAAGATGCAGTTGGGGTTGGAATAATTTTGAAACTGGTAATGATCCAAATCTTAGGATTCTTATGAATAAAATGCAATTTTAGTAATGTTTTCATAAACAGCAGTAATGGTGGCATTTTAGTAAACAGTGGCATTACTTGCATCAAAATTGCACCACATTGGCTTTTAAATTACTCCACCTGTCTGTATGAATAGGATTTTCAATGTCGAGGCACACAGACAGCTGCTGCTAATGTTTTTTTTTTCTCCCTGTGTAGATAGTGTTGGCAAATCTGCAGCCATCAAGGCTGGTTTCTGATGTAAAATGGTACCTGACCTACTGGCTTTGGTGCTACAAAAGGAGCAGCTTTAATTACTAATGGTCGTGTTTTAGTTTTGTACTTGTTGATGTACAAAATGTCATTTTAGAGCTGTGTAACCTCTGGTTCACTTCCACCAGCGATGATACACTGGATGCAATTATTTTCAAAATAATTTGTGTTCCTTGGTGGCAGCTTGCAATCCTGCCTTGTTAACTCTCAGATAATTAGCAGGGGTCTGGTCCTCCAGGTCCCTGTGCCCCCAAGTCTCACTGGTACCCCACACCTTGGAGGGCTGCCCTGAATGAAAACGAAGTTGCACTTCCAAATCCCACTTGATTTATTTCTAGAACTGTTGAATTTGGTGGGTGTAATACCCAGAAATTCGTGGAATCAATTTTGTCCTCTAACCCCTGGTAAGCTAGAGGGTTTGCGTGGCGGCAGCAGTCGGGGCATGCTGTCTCTCTTCCCAGTTATGAACAAAAGGATAAAGCTGATCTGCTGCCTGGTCCTGTTGAGCTGGGCTGAATTTGGTCAGAATGATCCAGTTACCAGCCTCATGCCAGGCCTTAAAAGGGTTAAAGATGTTAATGGTGCTGTTAAAAATCCAGCTTGCCAATGAGCTATTTTGTGCAAATGGTATAAATATAAGATACACTTGTCTGGCTCATTTGCAAGCATTCTTTTTGACTTCTTTCACACAACTGGTGTTTTTGTGTTTAATTTAACAAGAAATGAGTAGTAAATGAAAGCTGCTGCCTGAAATCCCACTGTGAGCGTGTTTTGCACTTGGCTCCCCAGTGAAAAGGCAATTTGTGAAATTATGTGATAGAGTAATTAGATGAAGCCGGGGCTTCTGATTGTTGCCATGCGTATGTGGTAAAGGTTTGCTGGGGAAAAAAAAAATAAAAAACACGGATTATTACCCTGGCAAGTTGGCTCAAAGCTTCTTCATTTATTTGTAAACAGAATATTTAGTGACCGCATAGGAAGTAGCTGTAATCACCAGCTCGTAAAGAAACCACAGCAGAGCTTTTGGATTTTTACAGAGTGCTCATGTAAAATTTAAGCTGGGAGGCAGAATCCCTGTTAATGTAATTAGGATCTAATTTACCACCCTTTGCACACAGATGTAATAATGTCTAGATATTTATTCTATCTTTAAGCACATTACATATACCTCAGTGCAGCAGTTACTGAACAGAAACAGGTGTGAGCGCTTTCCGGATTTCATTTTTACACTGTAAACACACAGTGATTTAAAGGGAAATATTTACCAAAAAAAGAAAAAAAAAAAAAAGAAAAGAGGGGAAAGAATGTCTGCAAATGAGGCAGTAATGGACAGTTGCCCTTTATGTACTGATGGATTTCTCAATGGTTAAGTAAATTAAAGCAAATGCTAGAAAAATCAATAGGCTTGCAGAGTCTTGGTTGTGCCTCATAGACTTCAGGACAGAATGACAGATGTGGTGCA
The DNA here is from genome assembly GCF_036417665.1 of Passer domesticus. Classification (NCBI taxonomy): domain Eukaryota; kingdom Metazoa; phylum Chordata; class Aves; order Passeriformes; family Passeridae; genus Passer; species Passer domesticus. The sequence goes on along the minus strand of NC_087476.1, from coordinate 107,757,210 downwards.
TATGACCCATTTAAGTATTAATGCTTGGGAAATTGCCTCTGCGTGCAAGGTTATAGGCCTAGAAATATTGTTATATTAAATTACAGACAATGATATTTTTAAGTATATATGGAATTTATACGTTTCAGTTTAGTTGCTCTTCGGCATTACATTTGTCCTGGAAGATTAGTTGCGGAGTTGTTTCTCTGGAACGGTAAATCAGGTTTAAAAAATGTTTGAACAGTGAATTGTCTTTCCAGGGCTGCTGCAGACCGGCGAGCGTGTTGCACACTATGGGGGGACGGTGATCGTGTTAACTAAGAGCCACATAGCCAATGTGTTCACTAGCAAATGTACCATGTAAGCAAGCCTAAATTAAATATCATTCAAAGACAGCTTTTGAAGTGGTGAGAGGGCTGGCACGGTAACACAGGGTTGCTGTTAAATTGGGGTATTCTGTATGACTAAACACAAAGTAAAATCCAAAGTGCGTGGTCAAGATGAGCTAAGTAAGGTAACCACCAAGATGGATCTTTCTCACCATCTTCCCCACGTGCTGCAGTCAGAAGGGATGAGTTTGCATGGGCAGGATGAGTAAAAACTGACCCCACACAGAAATTTTCCTGAAATAGAGATGTTATGATTAATCCAAGCAGGCAGACAAGCTCTAGATGAGATAGTGTTTGCCATCTCTGATTTCTGTCATTTCTTGCTGTACTTCCACCCAGGCAGCAGGGAAGTAGAACAAGTTAATTGTCTCTTTGTGGCATCTCTGGCAGGAAGAGCGTGAAAATAGCTGGGACCCTGATTTTGGTGTTGGCGTGAAGGCAGAGCAGTGTGTTGGCCGTGCTTGCTGTCGGTGACAGCCCAGCATACCTTGCCAGTTATCCTGACTTCACCCCAAACACCTGTTTCTGTGAAGGGAGCAGCGGATGCATTTTATATACAACTGCCATGTTTAATATTAGAAAGGAGCTCTAGACTTTGTCAGTACCACTGCTATTCCTTGCTGAAGCCATTACATAGGAAGTGTTGCTGTTTTCCTCTCAAATGTTAATTTTCATGTTTTACTTCCATTTGTTCAATAGATTTTTTTTTTGTTTTGTTTGGTTTTTTTTCTTTTTTCTTTTTTTTTTTTTGTTCCTTGATTATCTCTGATATTGATGTTTGAGTATCACTGTCTCCCTTCTGGCTCTCTCTTTTCTGACTTTTCCTTTTTCCTAAAGCACAAAAACTCACTGTGGAATAAAGCAGAACCATCTCCAGGGGGTATAAGAGCTGCACACTGCTGCTGGGAGTGCCAGTGAAACGATGACATTGTGGAGGGGCAGATTATTACTTTTGGTTCTGCTGAGGACCTATTTGTGTATTGAGGCTGGATGAGAGCGACTGGTGCTGAGGGCTGTCAGGCCAGGCTGAGTGATGACAGACCCTTGTCATTTGCCCGCATTCAGCTTCATTGCTATGGTGACAATATGTGGTGATGAAAGTGGCCGCTGAGGGTTGGACAGAATCCTCCATGGTTGCTGTAGCTGACAGCATCTTTGCAACAGCGTGTTTGAGCTGCTGATGGCCCTTGGTGTCAGAGCAGCATCAAATCTCTAATGACAGAAACTCTCCACAGATTTTTGGGTCCATGGGAATAGTGCTCATGGCATCATCGCCAGTCTCAGCAACTTCTTGCATCAGTGACAAAAATTGTCTTTACCTGTTTTAGTTATTTTTATGTGCCTCGTGGTGGATTTCCTTGATTTATTTTGTGTGACATACCAGCTAGGTAAGCTGGCACTTACCTGCACAGCAGCATGGGGTGGCCGTGGTCCTCCTCCTGCCGCATGTAAGGCAAACACATTAATCAGCATATAGGCAATGGCTGCTTTCGTTAAATATACCTGTGAGGGGCCCTGGTGAACAGACTCTTTTGTTCCCAACCAAACCAGAAGGGATCAAAGGTTAGCAGGAACCCAGAAGTCATCAGTCAGGGCGGGTTTTCTGGATCCTGGCCTTGTCAGCTCCATAGTCACCCCTGGCAACTTGGGCTGCTGCCTGCTTGCCTTTCCCACTGCCTGGCGCAGAAGAGGAGCATCCGGTCTCTCAGTTGCTGTAAAAAGATGCTGACATAAAGTAGGCATTTGAAATACAGTGTGAGCATTGCCATGCTCCTCTTTGTTATCCAAGGCATTTGAGAGTGAGATTACAAAAATGATAAGTTGGCTTTGCAGAGATCTTTTTGCTGTGCTCATCTTTAGGATGTGTTTTAAGGCTGCAAATTCATTTTTGGTTTAGTGGCAAATGGCAACCCGGAAAGAAGCAGCAGCACACTGCCAAAATGTGCTTCTATGCTTCTGCATATAAAAGTTCACTTCTAAAAAAACTTCTGGTATGGCATTTATTTCCTTTGAGCAGATCGATTTATTTTCCCTCCCCTCCCTGTGATGTTAAAGTACATTTGGCAGTAATCAGTTTATCCTTATTAGAAGCTGTGGTAAAAGGCAGAGTTGCTGAGTCAATTCACTCCATTTACTTCCCCTATTGAGCCTTAATGTGTCCCAGTCCCCACCCCTTACAGTGAAAACATCATCAATTATAGGGCTGACAGGAGCCTGGGACTCAGTGTAAGTTGCTCCTTGGGGTTATTCATCTTGCACCAAAAAAACTGGCACTCAGCAATATTCATCACTTCCCCCTACCTAAAATGATTGAGTAAACAGTGAGGTGAATTATCAGAGGGGTAAAAAGGGGGAAAACTGAGTTTGAATATCTTGGAGGCAACTCTGGGCTCATATGGCAGGAGAAATAGACCCATCAGCCAACATGCAAGCTCCCCACCACTGTTTAATATTGCTGCAGATGGTGGAGGGAGGTTCAGTTATCCTTACTGCTTCTCGTAGCCTGACCTGCAAGAGCTTTTCTATTTTGGCATCTGCGCTGGAAAAGCAGCTTCAGCTCTGGAAAAGCAGCTTCAGCACTGATGCAGCAGAGATGTGCTGGGTGCCCAACTCTCTGTCAGCACCTTAGGGAAATATATTTAAAACAGTGCTCAGTTTACTCCAGTTTGATCCCATGATATTTGTATTTATTCCAAACATCCTGAATCCCCTCTGGTGGAAAATAATTCAAAGTGGGAACCTAATTTTCAAAGTTTTTTTGTGAATATGATATGGTAAAGTCTTTTTCTCCAAAACCTCATGAAATAAAAGAGCATGGAATAGAATGTACTTTGTTACCATTACCTCCCCTTCCTACAAAACAAAGCAAAAAAAGCACATCCAGCCAAGCGAATCCAAACATGAAAACCTCAAACTTCGGGCTAATTTAAATTTTCAAAGTAATCTTTAAAAAATGCTTTCCTTTACCCAAAAAATATAATGCAATCACGGTAAGGGAGGAGAAATTCCCTTAGCCATACACCTGGTTCGTTTTTACGCCCGGTGCTGCGGTTAGATGGTTGTCTAAATAAACAGAGATTAGGTGGAGGGCTTTATCTCAAAGCTGGCACTGGTTATCACACTGCTTCCTCCCACTCCCTCCCTCTGATTGTGAGTTGTATAAGAAGACTTAGCAAGCATAACTTAGAGCTGATAACCTTTGAATGTTAGTTCAAGGAAGCTGTGCCATAGTAACAACAACAAAAAGAGAAATTATGCAAACTCTGTCACAGACTATTCAAACAACTGGCAATTTGACCCTAATTCTGATTTAAAAGAAAAAGTATTTGGTAAGTTTTTTTGCTTCTAGAGTTATATTTGAATTTAGTGTGATCAATAATATTAATATTTGAGCAGTAGTAAAAAAAAAAAAAAGATTCCAGGAATAAACTCGAGTTTATTCTTCAAATCCTCTCTCCTTTGGGGGTCTTGCTTTAAAATTGCTTTAACAAAAGGAACTTCTAATGTTTCATTTGGCTAAATTGCTCCCGCTCTGCAGTTGAGGGTTGAATGGATCTTGATGCAGCCCTGGGAGGAGACAGTGTTGGCATTTCAGTTTGATGGTAAATGAGATATATATGTATATACACAAGCAGGGGACATAAAGAGAGGCTGGCAGGTGATGGGCAGCTTCTGGCCCTCCATGAAAGTAAACGAGAAAAGTCCTCGTGGTTCTGCATGGGTGTGAAATCAAAACACACCTTTTCTAAGCGTATCTTGGCATGCTGATGGGCAGCATGCAACGCACAAAGAGGAGGAGAAGGCTCTTAGGGGTCTTTGCAACGTGCCTTCCAAGAAACGAAACAAACCAGCAAACCACAACCAGGGAGAGGAAGGAGGGGGAAGGCGTCCGTGCGCTACCGCAAGGCAATGTCATCACGATGTTGGGAAGCCAGCTCACAGTGAGCGGGTGAGCGCGGGCATCTCTGCCCTTGTCGTTCGCATTACCGCAGTGCCACGCGCCCAGTTACACAATGCGTAAAGGCGAGGGTTATTTCTAGGACAGATAATTGAACATTAATACTCGTTGACATTGTCGTAGGAATGATATGTCAAGCTGACAGGGCCTATGTGCTTGCATCTGCTGATCGGCTGCAGACGAAGGGGATGTTTGGCAGATTAGACCTGGGGCCTCGCCGCTACCGAGCCAGGGATGATACAGCCATTAATCATGAGCTGCCATCTTGGGCTGCCTTCCCAAAAACAGTGGGTCCCTGCTTTTGGGGGTGGAGGGCATGGATCGCAAAACGACATCAACCCCCGTACATATATGCACACCTCTGCATGCATAAAGATTTATAGACACGTGTAAAAAGGGCTAAAGAGGAGCATCCTTGATGCTCCATACGCATGAGTGCCGCCATCATCTGAAGCAACTGTTTTCAATCTACTAACGTGAGAATAAAAGGAAGCGGAATAGATGAGGAGTTCTCCAGAAGCATTGAGAGCATGATCAAGTTTGATGAGGTGTTTCTGATTATCTCTATCTTAGGAAGTAAATGACATAAATATGGTAGCAGAGTTAGCTTTTTTTTTTTCCTTACCATGTTTTTTGTGTCTCTCTTCTTCTGGATGTCAACAGACCCTTCAAGGCAAGGGTGCTGTAGATAAAGTAGTTACTTTGCAACCACTCTGTCCCCTTTGAGCCAAAATCCTACAAAAGATGCCTTTCAGTATGATTTCATAAAAAAAATCTTCAGAAAGCGAATGCTTTTGTCACAGCATTTCTACAGCCAGACCTTGCTGCACAAGTTCAGAGGCATGAGAAGCAGATGGAAAACAATTACAGGGGCCTCTGACACTGGAGTCAGTTCTACTTTCTTAAAATAGGGCTAAACGTCATGTTTGTACTGTCTTGCGTACAGTTTGGCTCTGCATAAAATGCTACAAAATAGGGCCCTTGAGAACATCCATTATCACATTTTGGTTAACATCACAGATTTTAAAAATCCCAGTTGTAATGAAGCCATGAAATAAAGCTTTCATCTGTAAAGATCTAGTTTCTCTTTGTTATTAAAATAAACTAAGCCATTAAACAAAATATATGCATATAATAGTAAAGTTCATAATCTCCTATCATCAAAATGATAAATTCAACTTTTTTTTTTTAATTGGAGCAGTCATCTTAGAAAGGTTCCTGTATAGAACAAGATCAAATGTGCCTGGTTGCTCTTTCTTACTTTGTAACTTGTTAGTGGCGACGTTTTTTTGGTCTTTAACTACTTTCATTTAGATCTTTCTAAAATAAATGAGTTTTGTTCAGAAAGGGAGGGAAAGCAGAGGGGGATTTTTGAGCTCGAATTGAAAAGCTTGATTATATCTTGTTACGTTCTTGTGAATTGTTAATGGCCATCACATCAGAAACGTGCTGAAAGCACCACGCCATCTCTATGCTTTTGCTTTTGCTTCCAAATATGGGGATTGTCTCTTTTATGGTAGTTTCTGTGAAGGCATCTGCATGCGTGTGGTGCTTGATATGCTCAGACCTTGAAAGAGACCAGGCAAGAAAGGGATGCTCAGGCCAGGGATGGGGCGGGCACTGGCTGCTTACAGCTGACTCTGTTTGGGTTTTTAAAAAGCCCCTTCCAAAAAGCCCTGTCCTGGCCTCATCCATTCATCATCCCATAGAAGATGCCCACCGAGGGTCCCGCTTTACAAAGCTGAGGACATGTCCTTTGGGCAGCCCAGGCTTTCACTGCAGCTGAGTGCCAGATCTAAACTTAGGCAGGTGAAGACAGGTTTGCCATTTCAGGGCTCATCCCCAAGTGTTGGCCAGCCCCTGGGAAAGGCCTCACACCATGAATATTTCCACTGAAATGCAAAGCCTGGTTCCACCAACCCTCTGTGAGAGAGGGTACAGTTAGGTCTTTGGAGGCTTTTGGATCCAAGTAAAATTGGTAGAGACCTGCATTGAATTTGGGAGAAAAGATTATTTTTTATGAGGGAGTCCTCTTGGTCCAAGAAGTTTTCCAAGAGGGAAGAGTCACATCCTGGTCCAAGCCTTTAAAGTTACATTTTTATAAGGACGAGAATTAATGCATAGTGAATTTGTGGGCAAATACATGTTAATTTAGGGTTGAATCTGCAGATTTGGAGAATTGTGATGTGCCTTTTTCCAACCCTCACCAGATCTAAATCACACTTTTTTTGGGTGCATGTTCTTGTGCATAGAAATATCATCCTGGGAACATGTTTCTGCTTTATTCTGAAATTGGTTAGCATTATCAGATTTGTTTCTTTGCTGAGTTGGGTACATAATTAATTAGAGCAGTTGTTTTCATTTGGAGACCTCTCCGTTCATCTCTCAGAGTTAAATTTTAAGGCCAAGATGGTCAGAAAGTGGATTTCTGTACAGGCCTGGACCCTGAAGCCAGTCAAAGGGATTTCACACAGTAAATGGGTGTAGATAAATGAATTCTCTAGCCAGAAAGCAGAATTGCTTAGTCAAGTTTACTGAGTTAAAACTTGTCTGTATTATTCATGTATGCGATTGCACTGAACTTGGGTTATTTTAGCAGAGAGAACTCATTAGACCTAAGGAATGAAGGGAGAATTTATGAAGGACTCTTATTTTCAAGGTAAAAATAATGGAGAGTGAACTTACGGGGAGGTAAAAGCTGGGATGGATAAAATGAGAGCGCCTGAAATAGGTGGTTGGGTGCTGAAAAGTGAAGCCCAGCTCTAGCCCAGGTAAATTGCATTTGAATTTCAACCTCAGATCTGTATGCACTCTTCTTTGGCAGATGTTGAATTGATAATGCCTGTGTGTTAAAGAATTCTGATTGTTTCTTTTGCCACCTTCGCAGCTTATGAAAATGCAAGTAGCCCTGCCTAATGAATATTAATAAGAGTGATAGCTGGAAACACACAAGCCTGTGGCTCTTTGGAGCTTGGATGGGGTTAGTTGGAGGATTGTTGTGACTGGGAATTTACATGCTTTTTAAGAATAAACTTCCTGAAAGCTTTTACATTCTCCTTTAAAAGCTGATGTTTGTTCACAGTACCTGCTCATGTATGCATGGGAATTTTTTCCCCCCTTTCCCTTTCTAGATACATGTGAGATTAGTACTACAGATGGCATGTTCATGTTTTGTAAAACAAGGTAATTTATTAGATGAGAAGAGAGCCCATCTCTTAAATTTACTTCAGTCCAGGGTTAATTGTATCAATAGCAATGTTATTTTTTTTATTTTGCCTGTTTATTTTTGCCTTTTCCCACACCCCGTTCTCCCAGGCATCTGTGGCAGTTATTAGCAGGGCAGGGGAAATGACACTGATGAATTCCGCATCTCCAAACGTCCTAGGAGGCTTTAAAGCCCATTTCATGCAGTTAGCTAATCGGGCAGCTCGTTAGGCCCATTGCTGGACCTCACACATGGCAGTCTAATAGCAGGGGTAGCTGTGGAGAGGATGGGAGGGCCCCAGGAGCTGGCTCTTCAGCTGGAGCCCCATGGGCAGTAGCTGCCTGGAGCTGGTTGGAGCTCCCAGCGATGCTAAGCGGTGTTGGGGCTCAGTGGTGACACTGCCAACGTCCCTCTGGTTTTGCCAGTGCTGTTCTCCAGCTCTGCTGGAGCAATCCTCTCCAGACCTTTGTTTACTCACTTGTAAAAATACCTATTACCGACCTTTCTGCCTGTGTCATAGGTCCCATTTGATGTGCTCTTCTTCCCCCAGACTCTGTTCCCAAAACTGCTAATTATGCAAAAAACCGAGGCGCCCTTTTTAATAGCTTCCTGCTCATTGAGAGCTGCAGGGGCAGACTTGAAAAGGAGGGTTAGAGTGGGTCAGAACTCAAAAGACAAATAGAATCAGAGAGATTTTATTTATTATTAAAAGAAACCCACAGTCTTGTCTTGATGGTAAGGACTGCTGTGATGCTGCATGGGATGGAGTTCTTTTTCAGAGTGGTGGTTTAGGGCTGGGATACTCTTGGAGGGTTTCACGAAGGCTCAGTGAGGGGATTTTATGAAGATTCAGCAATTAAGAAGCCTCTGCATTATAATTTCTGCCAAATACATAAAAGGACTTACTATGCATTCGCTTTACAAGTAAACTTACTCTTTCTAGAGATTTGAAACATGAGGGAAACCTCCAGCTTCAAAACAGAAACACATGTATGCACTCCATTTCCTCTTTTGCAAAAGGCCTTTTCTTTCCCTTCTCTTGTCATGACAAAAAGGCTTAATTTTTTTTTTTTTTTAGCCAATATAAGGGAAGAGGGGGAGAGTCATTAAAATGCAGTTCTTTCAATTACGTCCCGTTATTTGTCATCTTTATTGCTTTTCTATAGTTTTCATTGCACCTTTAATAGCACGCCTGGTCAGAAAAGGTGAGCTGGAATGTGAGCGCACTTGGCTGTGCCGCCGTCAGTGCCTGGGAGCTGTGCTCGAATCCCAGTCCCTGTAGATTTTAATGTCCCCGCAGACTGCTGGCAGCCTGCTTCCAGCTGTGGCAGGCATGATGCAGTGAATTGCTTTTCAATGTTCTTTACTCAAATAGGCAGTAATTACAAGCTTAAAGAGGTTTAGTGGTCCAGTAAACTACATAATCACCCCTGAATTAGCCTGGGCTCATCAGTTGCAGTCCAGCAACCTCAAGACTGCTGTTTGTATGCAGGCTTTATCACGTAGCAACCTGAGCAGCAGGTGTGGAACAGCAAGAATCCCCCATAAACACAACTGTCTACTGGGGACAATGATCTCTAATGAGATGAGGCTACAGCATCACTGTAATTTAAGTGGGAAAATTAACGCCAGAGAATGTGCACTACTTCCAAGAGTCTCTGCTTCTTCAGAGAACAGCGGTGTTTTCCCAGCTTGGTTCTTTTTTTTTTTTTTCCTTTTCCCTCCTTCTTTTTTTTTCTTCCCAGATCTTTAAATGCATCTTTCTCTTTTTTTTTTTTTTTTTCATGAAGAACACATTGTGGTTTTGCTTATAAGCTGAGTGGTCTTTATTCTTTTACAAGGATATGTTGTGAATATTTAATGGTGGACAGGGCATCTGTTCAAGGACTTTCCATGCCAACAAAGCAGCATTGCAAAATAGCAGCTTTATCTTTTCATTTCCTTCCTCGGTGGTAGTTTTCTTTTTTGTTTGTTTTGTTTTCAAATAGAAAATGTAAAATAGAATGTAACCCCCCTCATCTTGGTGCTGAACCATTGGCACCTTGATGTGTTGGTTGCCTTGAACTCTCTTTGTATGACGGCTTGGCCCCTTCATGAAAAAAGGAGTTCAAGCTCCTGGCAGGAGTCTTCCCAGTTTGCTTGCTGGCTGCTCCTTAAGGATGCTACCACCTTGGGATACCTGCTTAAAGCTCCTGCTCCATCCAAAATCCTTAGGTTTCTATTAGGGATCTGGCTGAATACAGAAACACTCCATCAACCTGATCACACAGGTGTGTAGAGTAGGGGATGGAGGCATAGGGGAGTGTTTTTTATCCCTCACTTACAGAGGGAGCTCCAGATGTACAGAAGACAGCCTGGGAAAAAGAGGAAAAAGCACATACAAAGGCTTTCGGCTTAACTCTGTGGGATTACAACTGGTGGCACTGGCGTTTCCCAGAGATTGTAGAGTTATTTCCAAGCCCCCCTGTTTAGAAAGTCATTTGAGGTAGATAAGGACAGTGACTTATTGCTGAGAAAAGGCTTCTGCTTAGGAGGTATTTACCTGGGCTAATCTGTCTTAGGCGGGCTCTAAAAACAACAGCAGTGTTTTACGGAGTTATCAGGTAGTCGGGATTTCCTTTGGCGTGTTGGTGAGGTGATATTTTTTCTTCCTTCCTAAAAGCTGCTCACCTAGGGAAGGCTGGGGTTTGCCTTCCTGCCTTTTCACAGCTGCCTGATAAAGATGTTGGCTTAACTGAAAAGCTGGGCTGTGAATTTTAGCTCAAAGGCGGTTGCAGTCAGATGATGCATTTCCTCAGTTCCTTTGCTGTCGCTTGGCTGTAGTGTTTTGTAGTTTTGGCTGCGTGGTGCATTGAGAAGAATTTTGCTAATCTTTTGGATGCAATTTTTCTTTTCATTTCCCTGTCCTTGGTTAGCTTTAGTTTGTGAAAGAAAAGCAATAACTAATAGCAATAATAAAGAAAAATGGCAGAGGATGCAAAAGTGCATCACCCATGTGACATTAGCACAAATTGTCTTGGTCCTAGGGTAAAAAATCCCTTCTTAAGTGCATTAAGCAAAGTTAATATGTATGTGCAAGCTGTGTCTGTGTGTTTCTGTGTGCAGATGCATACAGGCACCAAAGGAATGGTTAACATGGGAAAAGCTCCACTCAATTACCCAGGTATGATGTGGAAGTGTCTACATAGGCTCAGCTTGAACTGAAAACCAGTAGGAGCCAGAGTAAACTCCAAACACTGAGGTCTATCAGAGTGTCTCCAAAAGGAAATAGCAGAAGCGCCATTGCTTGGACTAGCTAAAGCTCAACTGGAAAAGGCAGTGGGTAATAATATATGGTATGGAAGGAATAATATTGTAGCAGCCAGGAGATGGATTAGATGAGTTAAAAGGTTTTTCCATTTTCTGACTTCTGTAATATCCTGTGCAAGGGATGATCTGAACTTTTTTTCCTTAATGAGTGCTCACATTATGAGTAATTTGATGGGGCCACCAGAGAAGTATTGGCAGCGCATCCCAAGCCATACCATGTCTCTCCATCAGCCTTGGAAAGGATATTTATGTTAGTGAGTGCCAAAACTTGTTCACAGACAACTCTTGCAAGAAAATTATTTACAAAAGGGCAAATGGGAAAAAAGGAGAAGCTTTTTTTTTCCCAGCATAACTTCTTCATTAAAAAGGGTCGCTCTTGCCAGTACCTCTTTTCCCTCCTTGTAAACCCCCACAAAGGAAATGTCTCCTCCCCTCCCCTGCCTGCAAAACCACCCCTGTTTAATCAGGTTAGCTGTGAACACACATTCAGATTTTGAAATTTCTGGGATATTGGCTCTGTCTTTTACACCCTGCACTTGCCTTAGGAGAGCCAGATTCTGCCTCCTTTCCTCACCTTTTATTTTTTGGCAAGGTTGCCAAAGCAGCCTGCAAAGCCTTTTGTAAGGGCAGCGATAGGCAGTGTCTCAGAGCTCATCTCATAGGGATGGGCTGGTGCAAAAACCCAGAGTAGCAGATTTTTGGCCTTGCCATAGGGATACAGACAAGTCAAAGCAATGCAGCATCTAGTCACACTGCATATTTTGATGCATTTTTGACTTTAGAAGACCAAGCTCATCTGTTGATTTTGTGTTCATAGTTTGCAGTTCAGTAACTCTGGCAGCACCAGGATTTATTAACAGTAATGTTACGAGAAAGGCCTTACCACAGGGATATTAAACTATTACAATAAGTTGAGGAAATATTTTCTTTTGAAAGAGGAAAAAGCTGGCTTTGTCTGCAGCATGACCATGTCATATGGACTATGTTTTCTTGCTGTGCTGAAAAAGCAACGAGGAGCTTGAAATGCCGAAGCCAGCTCACACTTCAGTAGCATTATCAGGCTGACTCACTGCTCTCAGCCAAGGAAAAGACTGTGCAAACTTTGCACAGGCTTTTTTTCCCCTCCCAGCCTCAGAGATGCATTTCTAATAAAACAACTTCCTTCTCAGTGTTTTAGTATTTCCTCCAATGTGCAAGCCAATCCCACGGGATAAACAGGATCGAGTTTGCAGCTTCCGAGCTGAATTTTTTTCTTCTCCCCCCCTCCCTACCAGGTCACCTCAACTTGGCAACTTTTTGCAGCCTTGCCTGAATATAAAGCAGGTCACAGGGATGGTCTATAAACCTATTCAGGCAGCTTGCAAAATAGGCAAGGGGGCTCCACGCGTTCTCTTTATCTCTCCCTCTCAACATGCCGGTGGCCGGTGAAGAAAGGAGGTTGCAATCTCCTGGCTTTATGGATAGTGATCCAACCATTTTTTGGCTACTTTTGAGTGCAGAAACCCCCGTTATTCTTTAGGAGGCCAGAATGTGTGAGGATCTAGGACTCGACTGCTATAAATTCAAGCTCTGTTCTTAGACTACACCATGCACTGCTTTTGTAATGCAAATGGAAGGCACAAAGTGTCCCTTTGATAATGTGCAGTCAGGAGACAAAAAAAGCATTCACTGCAACAGTAAAACTAATTCATAAAGCTGAGAGACAATAGGAAAGCATTATGGATATTAAAAAAATAGTAATTTCTTGTAGATCAACTTGATCATTAATGTAAACAGTTCAAATGCAAAACAGAAGGAGGTTGGAGAAGGGGAGAGACTCAAATGGCTGTGCTGCCACCTTAGCTAACCCTGGACAAGTTTGAGTAAAGCAAGAATTTAGAGTTCAGCATAAAGTCAATGTACAGTTTGTCACTGGAGGGCTGATCCTTGAGCTTTATTCTGAATACTGAGTTAGGCTGTGTTTCTCTTCAGAAACAAGAAAATCACAGTGTTGGGATTTTTTTTCTTTTTTATTTTGATGTTAGAAAACAGTTAATAAACACTCCTGGGGCATAAGTTTTAAGGGGGTGATTTCTCTTCATCACCTCCCAGAGTTTAGCTCAAGGTCGTCTCACCTTGGTGCGCTACACCGAGCTCTGGAGGAGGCAGAGGGCTGGAGGAAGGGGACAAAAGGGCTTCCGAAATGGTTCTCCCAGCATGGCCAGCCAAGCCACGGCACTGCCACGACAAGGGCAGCGCTGGATGGGCGCCACAGGCTCCTCCTGGCAGGGCCAGCAGCCTTTCTCTCGGGGGGTGCTGCTGCCTCGCTGCTGTAGCAGAGCTGGGTGGCAGCCGTGGTGTCGAGCCGGTTCGGTGCCGTGAGGAATTAGTAATCTGAGGGGTGAGAAGGGCAGGATTATTTTCCCATTTTTCTGGCACCATTATGATGCACTGCTGTCGCAGAGGAGGAGGGGAGGGAGCGCTGTTGATGCCGGGTTACAGATAAGATAAAGTCTGTCGCTGTCCTGGCATCCAGCATTTGCTGCCTGGGGTGGAAAATTTGAGGAAAGGAGTACATTTGGACAAGGTGTAGCATTAAGAGACAACCTTGGATGCTTTCCTAATGGAGACTTTAGCCACCATCTGTAGTCAAAAGTGATTAAAAAAATAAAAGATCTTATTGTTTCTTTTGCTAAAAATGCTCTCAAGCTGCATTAAAAATGGGCTTTTACTAAGGCTACTGCTCGCTAAATACCATTCATAAAACAGTGATGAGAAAATATGATGGAAAGTTAAATTTTTCTCTCTGTCACTTTGATTTCTTTGTTACTGCTAAAATGACTGCTCTGACTCATATTTTGCATAGTTATTTTTACCTTTTCAAATGTTCCTTAACTGTTCATATTACCCTGGGCAAATCCCCCAGGGATAATTTTCATTTGCATGCAGACTTTGATGGTGTTATTAAGCAATCACTTTCTGTACTAAGTCATTATTAAAAGTAATACCACAGAGCCTCAAAAACACATTAATGGTGCCAAACAATCCACATTTCAATGCTAGATTTATGGAAAGGGAAAAGCACAAGGTCTCATATCATTCAGTGGATGCTGCTCTATAGCTCTGTAGCAGCAGCAGGCTTGGTCAGAAAATATCAGAGCCAAATTCAGAGCCCTTATCTGTTGTCAGCCTTATTTCTTTAAATGCCTTTTTTTTGTTTTGGTTTTGTTTTTTCAGTTGTTTTTTTTTTAACCTGCCTGCTTCCTACTTGTTTTTCCCCTTGGATTTACCCTTTTCCTCTGGCCTTGGCAAGAAACCTTGTCTGCAGTCTTCCAGCATACACAAGCTGGGCTGGTTCTGGGAAGGAGGGTCAGCCTTCCCCTCTGTAATCACTGTTTTATGGCTTTCACTGGAGGTGTTAATGCAGATCAAATGGAAAACAGTCCAGCATGAGCGTTACAGCTTCTCGTGCTGCCCTGCATACGGTCCCAATCGTTAATTCTGATTATAAGACCTAAAGGTAATTCTGTTTGCTCTCCTAATGCATTGCAGCTCTCCCGGTGGTCCGGTGTCTCTTTTCTCCAATTCCCATCTTGATCAATTGTTTGCAAATAATTAAGCTTTTAAGAGATAATGGTAGGAGCTAATGTACACAACAAAGTAAAGGTCTCAAGTCACTGTTTATTGAGCAGTTTGCCTTGATATCCCAAAGTGATCCAGAGTAATAGGTGGACTTGTCAGCTGGAGTCACTGCCGTGGTTTTATTCATTCTTCCCTATATATATATCTATTTATTTAGTAAAATTATAGAGTATCTCAAGTAGGACAGAACCCTTAAGGACCAAATCCAACTTTCTCCTCTTCACACGACTACCTTAAACTTAACCGTTTGACTAAGATATCTTTTATACATATTCATACAAATATAATATAATCTACACACACACTATGTATATATATATATCCATATCTATGTGCATTTGCCTATATTCCTTCAAACAGCCATTAGAAAGTTTTCAGAAGACACTAGTCATTCTTGTGTAGGTGGAGTAAAGACCAACAGCAACAGTTTTGATTGAATTTCCTATTTCTGCATAAAATGGCAGTTCCCAGGGTTTCCCTCTTTCTCTGTGTTGCAATGTGATGTCTGCCTTTGCCTGTAGCACAGGCCTTCCAAGCCCTGTGGGTGGGAATGCAGCTAAGGCTTTGAATGTTTTTATAGCAACCTAGCCTGTGGCATGCTGATTCTTTGTCAAGTAATTTCTATTATTTTATTTTATTTTTAGTCTACAAAGAAACATCTCGTATGATCCACAGAGAGCTTATATAATAATGTTGCTTAGTGTTTAAGATTACTTGAAACCACACCAAATCATAGTTAAAAAACCTGCTGCATTGTGACCCTTTAGCTAAGAGGGATTAGCTGTGTGAAATCCTAGGCTGTCATGTGATTATGGCAATTACAGATTTATCATGAAATTAAAAGTTTATGCTGTACTAAGATATGAAAAGAAAAAAATCAGATGACCTTAGACATACCACAATTTGAGGAATTCGTAGTTTGGGACTTTTAAAGCAATTACTTTTACAATGACAATATTATTTTGATGGCTAATTTTATCCAGTCTTGTCTATTAAAAAAAATATCCAGAACAATTGAAAATTGCTTAATGGAGACAGACTTCTCAATTCCAATAGCTAGAGGCTGTCTAGTAATTATTGCTTGCTGCATGAAATTAGACACAGTTTGTTCAATTACTTAAAATTAGATCACATGTAAGGTGGCAAAGCAAAATAAGAAAAAAACCCAGTAATTCTGTCCTTGCTTGATAGCAAAGTAATGAAATGAGAAGTAAGCTGTAAAGATGAAAATGCTACAAATTATCTCTGTAGGGTTTGGGGTTTTTTCATTGATGGGAAGAAAAGTGTTGTGTTCAGATAGATGGACATGAGTATGATGTGGATGTTGTGGATGAACGTGTGTAGAAGGCAGACAGTAAAATACATGCTGTATTTTTGCGTGTGTAAAATGCAAATTGCCCATAAAAAGAAGAAAAATCCCCTTCCCTCTGTTTTTCACTTTACAATTCTGGAGCTGTATCATGTACACACAGAAAATACAAGGGATGGTCTACAGGTGTGCAGGTCATCTGTGAGCTTCCCGTCAAGAGAACTGTACTTTTAAAATAATTGAAAATTCCTCAATATTTTGGGGAAATAAAAAAAAGTCTCTTATGGAGGTGATGGCCATGGTGGTGGGATTTGAAATTGATGTATTGAGTTAAGAGAAGTTGCTGGAGTTCCAACAAAAATCCATCTTTGGTAATGTGAGGTGATACTTGCATGTAACATAGCCATGAAAAGTCAGATTATGCTGTTTACAAAAATATGTAAAATCTGCCAAATAGCTATAATACCAATAAGATTGTGGGATTTTATGAGGTTTTAAATTCTTAAGCTTTGCAAGGTTTCAGTTTATGTTTCATGTAATATTACGCTGAAGAATACATCCAGAGAATGAGGGAATTTTTTGGGGGGGAAAAAATGGATGAATGTCTAACAGTAAATACTTTGTGACAATCAACTACTAAATAGTATTACAATAGGACTAACCAGTTATATCAAATGATCTTTATTGAAATGCTATTAAGCACCTTGCAGCAGTCCAGGTCAGAGTTAAATATGTGCTGAGACTTGGGCATCCAGTTTGGAACTGAACCAGTGCCTCAAAACAGGACTTTTTACATTTGCAGTATTTGGCCATTTCCTTTTGTGGCAGTGGCATTTTTGCATAGATGGGAAGGACAGAAATTATATTTCTACATTTCAGACTTGGTTGTGGTTTTTGCTGTTGATTTATTAAGCAATCTGTATTCATGCAGAAGCAAATTTTCTGAGAAAGCAAATCAAGTTCTCACAAGAAACTTATGATTGAATTATAACATTATCTTCAATTAAAGGAGTATTTATTTTCTGTCTCTTAGGATTAGCTCAGCACAGCCATGCTAATGTCAGGCAAAAATGTGCTGATTGTTGACCTTGCATTGGCCTGTGTTCAAAACACAGGCATTTGTTTATGTTCAGGATGCTGATCTTATTTGCAAATTATTTTGGGACAGTGGCAAGTTTTGCCTTCACTATCTCAGAAAACATCAGTGTGTTTTAGTTTTACAGAGAAGTTCTTTATCACATTCTTTGTTGTTCTGTTAAAAACAGAAAAAAGAGAAAAAATAAATTATTTTACTCTAATCGGTCATTTGAGACAAGTACAAAAAATTTTCAGCTAATGCAACAAATATCCTTCTCAAGTATCAAGGTACTGTCAGTGTCCTAAGCAGTTATTTCTCCACTTCACTAATCTTTATAATTGGCTTGTCTTTTACTGCCATTAATTAAGTGATGTAGTAGCCCATTAATAATTATAAAAGAGTGACACACCTCAGCATTTTCACCTTTCAATAATAGATGTCATGCTTCTGTTTTGGTTTGGTTTGGGTTTTTTTTTTTAATTTAAAATAAAATGTAGGCAAAAAAGGACATTGTTTTAAATATTTGTATTTATTTTGGTGTTTTATAGCACCCTTACCCTTCAGAAGAGCAGAAAAAGCAGTTGGCACAAGACACAGGTCTCACTATACTTCAAGTGAACAATTGGTAAGTAATTTTCCTTAGTGTTTCTATATGGCCAATGGCACCCTTTGGTTATTCCTTTGGGGGCACACCTTGCCCTTGTTGTTCCCCTCCCCAAAAGTTTATTGATACAGAAGCGATAGAACCAGGTGAGTGGTTTCAGGTGTAGAAGGTATGAGGTCTGCTACTGTATTTTATTTTCCCATCATTTGGGCAGATCTCAGTGTATTCACACCTGATACCAGTCATCTTTTTGGCTCAGGATATCTGTTCTTCAATAGGAAGGCAGATCCATTTGCAGGACATTGGTCTTGGAAGTGGTTCAGATGTCAGAGGCAAAACAGGGACAATTGGTCCCATTTCTGCTGAGCATATTGTTATTTGGGACTGCTGTCATGATTTTTTTTATACTGTAGTTAGAGAGGTTTTTCTTTTTGACTGACACCCTTGAATCTCTTTATCAGTTTGTTTTCAAAATCCAGTTTATGAATGAACTTTGAGGACAATCTGTTTTTTTGCTGCTGAAGTACATTGTGTGGAGCAATCTTATTTATTTGCTCCAGCTAAGGGTATGGTTGGTGGAGCCCCTGCTCTATTATGGTAGTGATTCATTTGAAGGAAGTCAGGATCTGTGCTGTTTCTGCAGTGGACTTTGGGTTGCTAACTGCTCAGGGTTTTGTGAAGGCAGCCAGTGAAAATTACTCGTAATTTAAGTATCATACAGCAGCAAACCTCTTTTTAAAAAAGTTTGATTTATTACCCTTTGATACTGCATCAAAATGTGGGTTCCTCCCACTGTCCCAGAACAAGTGTCATACTTGAAGTGTGCTGCAATCTAATACCTTGTAAAACTAAGTGTATCTAATTAATTGTCCTAATATTTTTAGATTAGTGTTTATGATGGGAAACCTTATCCTCTTTGAAGTAATACCCAGAAAATGGTCAAGGCAAACAGCAAGCCTGCTGGGGAAAAGGGAGGGAGGAATGCCAGTTTGCAGACAAAAGTTGTTGGTTTTTTTTTTTTTCCTGTTCAATAAGTGTCAGAGATTAATATTACTGAAGCTCTGATTACATGGCCTAATCCATTTTAGTGAATAAATTTGGTCTTGATGTCCATTGCACCTACATTAACAAACCCTCCTCTCTTAGAGAGCGTAGGAGCCTATGGGAGAGATTTCAGATATATTAAACCCCATTACAGAAAATGTAATTTCTGTCAATATAATCCCATGTATTCTTCAATTTAGTACTTTAGAGATAACAAGCTACTTACAATATATTTGCCTTTGGAGGATTAATTTACAAAGTGCACTATCTGGGAGACGCAGGCGGGCTCACATAAGCATAGCTTGTAAGGGTTATCAATTTCTGTGACCCCACAGCAGCCTTGGGAGATCAATTTTTTGAAGCCCTTTAAGATGCTGAATAAAGGAAAATACCAAATACTTAGTGTATATGAAGTATGCTTCAAACATACTTAATTTAAAATGGAGGAATAAAAGGCAAACCCCATAAAATTTACTTGTTATAAGGTAGTGCAACCCACTGTATTTTGGCTCAGCCAGAAAATATTAATGTTTACTTCAACTTTACATTCTCCAGCCTTCATCCAGGTGTTACCCTCATTTGTATGGTTGTCATTCAGTTTAGCAATGGGTGTTTTGGCCCACTGAGGAGCTGTGGGTACTCATCAGGGTCTGGTTTAACGATGGGGTGGAGAACGGGTGTGTTACTGCTGCGGGGTCTGGGAGTGCAGGATTCAACATGGACAAATGCGTCAGTTTGGGATGGTCCGTCACAAGAAAATTTTCAAGATGATGAACATAGGATGGATTCAAGATGGTGGAATTTTTCCAGAGTGACCTTCAGTAGGTTTTCTTTCAGTTTTCTCTCCAGAATGTTTTTGAGTATCTGTCTCTCCTCGAATATGAGGAGGTTTTTCTTTGGCTTTGTGTCAGGTGTGTTCTTATAAGTTCCTTATGTGCAAAGAAAAAAAAAAAGGTCAAAATACATTATAACTGAAGTATTGTTGATATAGGGCAGACATCCTCTACTTGAGCCAGTTCAGTAATTCTGCTGTGGTGTTACAATTGTATAAATTATTGAGACAATTCTCCTTCTCTCCCTGAGCCACAACAATTTAACACTATAGAGGCTGTGGGGCTTTCTTAAATCGCAGGTGCTGGGCAGAGATGCCAAAATATGGCAGTGCAGCCCCTGCTTTTTGTAATGGATGCTAAGGAACAAGGAGACTGTGAAGCTGTTGCTGAGTGTGCAGGTTGCATGGGGAATACCCAGCCATGAGGTGTGCAGAGAGCTACTCATCCCCTCCCAAATCCTGGGGGCTATGGAGCAACCTTCTCAAACATTTTGCTGGATCCCTTTTCTTCTAAAGCAATGTGCACAAGAAACTCTTCCTACCTAAATGTTTTGCTGCAGGGAAGAGCTAATATATAATTTCTGGTTAGTTTTGCCTTTCTTAAGCAGGCTCATAAGTCATTCAGCCAGAACTCACAAAAAAAATTTGCCTTCCTCCTTAGATTCTTCCAAACTTGTTAACACACATGTACATTTTTGTATTAATGATGAGTCATTGTAAATCACTGTTGCAGAGATTAAATAAAATGCTGAAGGGCAGGCTGGGTGCAGATCAGTCATAAATTATTGGCAGCAACACAGCATGTGGGAATACATGAAATGTGCATGAAAAACATAAACTCATGTCTGGTAGCATGGTCGTTAGCCCAGACTGGAAATGCTGGATTTTCTGGCTGGAATTAGAAGTTTGCCACAGACCAGTCAGTGAAGAGGGCATTTGTTTTCTGCAGACTGAAAGCATTTAAACAAATTTTTTTGTCATATTTTGAATGCCTTTTCAGTATGTGCTGGTTGCATATTTTAGTTTTTTGCTGTAACGAAAGAAAAATGTTGATTTTCACATATGGACTGCCCTGGTGCTGGGGCTCTCTAGGCTGATAAACATAACCCCTGTTGATGGTGGAGGAGTCACAGGAATGGGGTGATGATGTGAGATGTGCCAGAAAATATATCCATGAAAGGGCACATGTCTTTAAAAATACCACAGTCCTTTTACCATGAGCCTTTTCATTGGGTTATTTTATTTTATTTTTAAAGTAATGAAATAATCCACACAGAGGATTTTTCCCTTCTTTTTTCCCCACATGACAACTTCACTTATGAATCACCTTCTGGGAGCATCTTTTTGCCTCAGTCAGATGTTTCTGTTGTGGGAAAAAAAAATAAATCTGTGGAAGGTAGAAAGATAGCAGAGTTCAAAAGTCATTAGTCTAAATGAACCGTTCAGGTCTCTGTCACATCAGTTGTTTAACCCCACAGCAGTTTAGGGTTCCAAGCACAGTAACATGAGCAAAAAGGGGCACTCGTGTGATGCCTGTATGGACATGGTGGAGACCTGAACAAGTACAGGTTAATAAGGTACTTTTCCCAGGTGATAAAAACAGTGAATTGAAATATCCAGGTATGATCCTGTCACTTCTTACCTCAGCTGAGAGCCAGTCAGGCTATATTGGACAATCTATACGGTTTTCTTGTTTACTACATCCCTGCTGAATCCCTTCCCATTAAGAGCTAATGGTAAATAATTACTGGTGGTAGTCTATGAAGAAGAGAGAGCAATTCTAATCAAGGGCTGCATTAGGTGCCAGATGCTTGTTTATGTTTTAGAAAAGTCTTGGTACACATAGATAAGATGTTTGTATACTTGCAGAAAAATGTGCCTATATAATTACCCTATATGTGCATGTCTTTATGTGATTGTCTCTAAATAATTTTGCATCCAACTGCATTAAAATGATAAAAAAAAAAGAGAGAATTCAAATCCTTAAAGCTCCAGCCTTTATTAGGTGTTTCCATTCTGCTTTTTTCAAGTACCCTTGTGCTATCTAGGGCACAGCCCAGACAATGCTGGAGCAGCTAGTCAATATTTTATCTTGCCCTCATTCTTCCGTGCTTCGTTTGTTGAGCTGTATTCAAACCGTGCTTGAAGATGGAATTAATAATTACTGCTGGGCTTTCCTGTGGCACTCACTTACTGCTGTAATACCCGAGTCCTTCCCTGACCTCCACATGCCTATATATGCATACAAGGTTGTGGGTCTGCATTTTTACAGTCACCCTGCAAGGAGAAAGAAAAATATTGTCCTGGTTCACAGGGGAAGAAGTGAGCCTCATAGAGGTCCAGCACAAGTTTTGAGTTGGTCTGGGACTATGAGATGACTCACAATTACAGCAGTTTTTTCTCATTTGGGGTCCAACGATCACTGAAACTTCATGTTTCATGGAAACTCCAAGTTTTGGGTGCCTTGGTGTCTTCCATTCTCAATGTCCACTGTTGGGTGTGGAGAAGTGAGAAATCAGTAACTTATGGTGAAAGTTTTGTGTTCAGTGATTCACTCAGTAGCTCTCAATCAGTCCAAGGAAGCAGCAGAGCTGAACCCTCTTCTCCAGTGCAGTATTTGGCTATATGAACTGGCTTGCTTTTCTTCCTGCCTGAGTCAAACTTTGTCAAAGTTTATTGCCTGTAGGGATAGGTTTTTTATTTTATTTTATAAAACCTGGCCTGTTCTTATAACAGACATAATTGTCATTGGGATGCTTGAGGCATTGAGCCCTATCAAAAATGGCAGCATGAGCTGGTAACTGAACTGTAATGAAGTACATTAAAGCCTAGGGTGCAAGCAACTCTAGTCATATGGTGTTCTAGCTCTTGAGTTCTTGATTTTGTATTCTTGGCTTCTTTAAATGTCATTTTTGTATATAATTTCTTAGGCTTGCCAAAACTCTCAGAACAAACCCCAACCTAACATATCAGAAAAAATGATCAAATAATGTGATAAAAAAATTTCCCTAATCTTATTCTTGGAGTCAGATGAAGTGGATTCTACTGAAACCCTGTATGAAAGACATTTCAAAAATGTCGTTCAAAAATGTGCAAACATTTTCCACTTGCTTTTCTCTCCTGCTGTAGCTTTGCTCTGCAGGATCAGAGTAGGGGTCAGAATGCTTTGCTTACTTCTTTTTATTTAAAAATACTGAGATTCAGGTGTTCACCACCTCAAACCCTGTAAGAAAGACATTTCAAAAAGGCTCCAAGACCAGCCCAAAGATAAGTGTGGAAAATCAGAGATGGACTTGGGATAGGAAGAGCTGACCACCTTACTGTATGTAGCACAGCCAGCTCAGAGCACAGACACACAGAAATAATTTATTACTCTTTCAGTTCCCTCACAACTCTCCTCCAGCAGGAAATTTCCTCCTGCCTCCATTTCATTGCTCCTGGGTAAGACTAGTGGTAGAGCTTTGCTGCAGCAGTTGCACGGGGCAGGGGAAGAAGTGCTTTGCCATGGCATGGGCAGGCAGGGTGGCATAGTGGGGACGGGAGGATTCTGCACTTCTCACGGGGGAGAGCTCCCCAGAACTCCCCATGAATGGGGAACACCACTGGGAAGGGTGTCCTTTCCATCTGCTCCTCCTGGCTTGCAGATGGTGGGGTTAAGGATGGAGCAGATGGGGGAATGCAGATTGGGAGATGCAGATGGAGAGGTGCAGATGGGACCCGATGCAGATGGGGCAGAAGCAGAAAGCCCCTGCCTGCCCCTCCACAGAGGGGCAGGGGAAAGAGGAATGGCCACACAGCTCTCCACCTTTTGGGAAACAGTCCCAGGCCCCTCTTTTCCCTCTGTGGTTTTTATATCATAGCATGACAAGGGTTTGGTGCATCTGAAGCACAGTCAGACAGCCCCAAATCCAACTGATGCTGTTGCCTGGTGTTTCCATGTGTTTAGCCCCATTCCAGACCCCTGGAGGGGACAGAACTGCTCCTTCCTAGGGCTGGGCATTTAGCATAGACATCATCTTTGCTCAATTCCTTCACTGAGGGTGATATTCACCCCGAGCAAAAGGCCAGCACATGACCAGTGCACCACTTTAGTCCCACTTAAGCACTATTTTTAGGGTGTAAGTGGGGGAGGAGGCCAGCAGGGAGGGAGCATAGCAAAAGCAGGTGCTGGTCCTATATGCAGGGTTAGATTTTCACCCCTGTTGCCCACCAAATTGTAGACTACAATAAATAGGGAAGATACTTGGTTCTCCAAGCATATCACACGCAGAGATTTTTAGTCCTTGGAGAATAAAATATCTGCTTATTTTCAGATGTATCTATTACTGCTTTTGTTGCAGTAAACAGATTAAATGAGAAAAGGTCAAGATGCAATTTCAATCTGTGTAAGAACATAACAAATACTTTTCTCAGTAATCAGATATAGTAAATACAAGTACTTATTTACTTGTAAATGTTAAAACATTCACAAATTATCCTCTCAACTTCAGCAATACGATCTTAACCATCAGATTTTGGAGAAAATTTACTTTTCTCCTCTGTGTTATTCTAGAATATGTATACAGTTGTTATTTAAACAGTTTTGTTAATGGGAATACATGTGAAAGCAGGAAAAAAATAGGAATAAGAAAGAGTATATATTTTGGGTTTGACAAAAAAATATTGTTTTATATTCCAGAGAATAGATGGTAGGTATTTGCAGTATGAAAATCATCCCCCTTCAAGAAAACCCCCTTAAAACACCAAGAAAACTATTTTTAAAAGTATCTTGCTGGGTGAATTGTTACATCGTTTGAGCAGTTCAGAATGTGTGAGGTAAATTAGCTGTTCTAAATGTACCATGTGCTGGATTTTTCAAGCAGATTTTTGCATTTATGTTTTCACTAAGTCTTAGCTAATTGTTATGCCTTTCACCTTGAATGCCAATTGTAATAATAATATTACATCTGTAGTCTATTTCTCTGTTCTTAAATTACAGCAATCAGGAATACTCACTAGGTAAAATCCTGTATAGTTACTCATAAGAAAATATTGAAATCAGATGAAAAAATAATGTTTAGCTTGCACATTGCCTTAGACAGCCCTGGAGAGCTGCCAGGCAGTCAAGGTATTATTAGAAAAGCTGAGCAAATAGCTTGCAGGGGGAAGAGCTGTGAATGTAAAGCCATCAGGTACTGTTGGATCACCGGATTTTCAGCTGGAATTTCCTTTTTTCGTTCAGTAAAGCCATTTTAAAGTACAGCACAGTGGTACAAACATGTGGGGTTTGGGTTTGGTGAGTCAGTTTAAGACGTAGTGGTACAGTTTTGCCATGGGTGTTTTCCAAAGGGGTCAGGTGCTCAGAGGAGGTGAGTAAAGAGTTTTCTTGGGGAAGTGCTCCCCTTGGCCTCCAGGACTTCAGGCAGAGGAGAAGATGAAGACCTAATAGACCCTGGGTTTCTTGTTCAGTCCAGACTTGTCAGTCTCCACACCCGCCAAACTGCCCCAAAACAAGGGTCATCCCATTCAGGAGGACCAAGGAAAGATGTTTCTAACCATTGCTCTGACAGCCCCTGGATTCAGACTGGGAAAAACCAGCAAAGGAAACACCACTTATTTCAAAAGCAAATGTGAAATCATTTGGCCCAAGCTAACAGACTAATTAGTGACACCCTGGGCACTGAGCAAAATAAACCTCAAAACCTGGTATTATTTTAGTCACAGATATACTTTTTTGAGAGGAAGTAGCATTGGTTCCCACTGCAGAACATCAGACAGTGCAAACAGAGTTTACCTGCCAATAGTCCTGACTAGCAAAAGGTTAATATGCAGCCAAGAAAAAACCTCTTTTTCCTCTTCTGGTGTGGTCTTATACTCAACAAACTTTTTTTTAGTTGGTGCATTAATGTTTTGTAACAAATGTGATGTCAGGTGCCAGGGAAATAAGATGAAATGTCACTCGTGCAAATTTTTTACTTGCTCTTTTCTGCTCTCCTGCTCTAGCTTTGCTCTGCAGGATCAGAGTAGGGGTCAGAATGCTTTGCTTGCTTCTTCTTATTTAAAAATACTGAGATTCAGGTGTGCACCAGGCTCAAAACAAGAGTTTGGCTTTTAAAAAAAGTGCCCATTCAGGACACTATTGTGTTGTGGAAATGCTGCATTGGAAGCAAGGGGAGTGCTTTGCACTGTCTTTGTAAATACAGTTCTCAGGTCTTGCTTTCTTTTTAGTGCAAGGAATATCCTTGATATATATAAAAAAAATTACATGCCCTCAATATATTAAAAAAAAAGAGAAAGACAGAAGGGGAGAGTAGTGGCTTGTCATTGCTTTGCAAGTCAGGCTTTGGTCTATTTTTGTCATAGCTATCTGAAGAGTGTTTACATATAGTTTGCCTTTCTGGTATTTTGTGCTTCCACAGACCTGATCTCCACCTATTTTGTGTCAACAGTTGCTGAGACTGGTGTAGAGTGATTAACCATCACAAACTGAAACACCAGCACGTGGAGAAGGGTGCCCTCAGAGACCCTCTTGCACTTAAATCAGACGCTTGCTCCAGGCTGCACCTGCGTGAAACAAACTGCCTGGTTCAAAGCTCAGCCTGAAATAGTAAAAATGGGGCAAATGTTGCCTTTTTATTGGTTAAAACAATTTTCTCTTGTCAAAAAATGAGACACAGCCAGAGGGGCAGAGTGAGGATGTGCTTTTGAGGGTGTGTGTTTTGCCCTGCCTACCCTGGAATGATTTTGGTGTAAGTGACACATGGCTGGCCACACCAGCCTTAGCACCAACCAGGATTCTGCCTTTTCTTTGACTTTTCAAAAATAAAAGAAATGGCAGCAGATGCTGAAAAAATATTGCTTCCACAGTTGTTCAATGAAATCTAGGTCATGTAACAGTTTCATGGGTTATTTTTTTTCCCTTGCCCAGGCATTGTAGTCCTTGTGTCTTTTTTGGCTAGGGATAAAGCTTGATACCAATAGCTCCTTTTGAATTCAGATTTATTCCAGAGATGTCTGACTTCCCACCTGGGTTATAAAGGTGGTTTGTACCATCTGGGAGCTGATCCCTAAGCTTTGTCTGTCCCCTGTCTCACAAATTCTTTTAATCTTCGACATTCCTCTGACTTCCCTGTGTGTGTTTTGTTGGTGTTGTTTTCCGAGGGTGTCTTTTCTTCTGCCCTGAATATAATGCTGTCAGTAGTAGGATTAGAAGCAAAATGAATCACTTCACTTAATGGGAAATTATGTTTAGATAAAGTAGATTACAAAGTAGGCTATTAGTAGTGGTTAGAAAACAATGTTTTGAAGTGGGATGTCTTGGGGCACAGAGAGTTTGCTCAGAAGTGTGGGGTTGTTTTTCAGGTTGGCTGTGACTCAGAGCTGTATCTTTTGTGGTTTCTGGGGAGAGAAAAAAAAGGAAAAAAGAATTCAAACCAGTTTTTCAGGTGCCCACATCACACAAAATACATCAGTGTGTCTGTATTTGTTGTCTTGATTGTGGTGGGGAAGACACAACCACAGGAATAAAGCTTCCCTCAACACCCCAAACCAATGTCTTGGGGTATAGACCAGAATGATGTCAAAGCCTATTTCATGTGCAAAACACTGGTCCCATATATTTTCTCTCTGGGGGCCCTGAGAGTGTTTTCTCCCAAAGACACTTGTCAAGAGTTTGGATTTGACCACCCTGGGCTTTGCTTCTCCTTTTCCTGCAGGAGCTGGTGCGGGGTGACTGGGTGTGGAGTTACTCCATACTCCTTCATTGCCTTTTGGGGATGAGGAGGATGAAGGGATTAATCCAGGAGCATAGGCAGGTCCTTTCTCACACCCTTCAGTGAGTGGAAACATGTTTAAACCAGCAGCCAGATGTAGGAGCAGCCTCTCTTCTTTTGCTCAGGCTGGAGGACAAGGCACAGCTTCCAGCTCCCATGCTGTATGTGGGGTGGGGAAGGAGGGAATATGGAAAAGCTGTTTGGACAAGGCTCACAATCTGATGTATGGAAAAACCTTGGACCTCAAGGAGGACCCCCTGTGTTTAGAACACTTGTATAGCATGAGAAAGCTCAGAGATCATGCAGACACTTCTCACAAGATCTACATTCCACTAAAACAGAGGTTATGCTGAGTGGGTAGAGGACATTAAACTGCTCAAATAGGGAGAAATGTTTTCAAAGAAATAGCCAGTATTTTACTGTGAGCTTTCACCCATTCCCAGCTTAATCCCTGCCATCAGATGGGGCTTGGTTTGCTGGTTTGATGTGGTCTGCTGAAGAAAGGCTGCTGGGTTGCACTGCTGGCATGCACCAGATCAGGACCCAAGTTATAAAGTTCAGAGAATCTCTCTTGAAGGATCAGGTGGGAAGTTGATGTTCAAACCCTTCTCTGCAAAAACGGTGAGCTGGGAGATGTGCATCTCAGCCTGGGCTGCTCTCAAAGCTCTCAGAGAGCCTGCACACCCTCTGTTACAAGTGTTTTTGTGGGAGGCAAGATTTTGTCTGCCAGCGTGTTGTCTACCCAGCCACAGTGCTTTGTGGGGGCCAGTGCTGTCCCAGGCAGGAGTTAGAGCAGCCTTAGTGCTGCTCTACTACATGAATCCTTGCCATGTTCCTTAAAGGCTAATTGTGGCACATGGAGATCAGCAAAGTACAGCTGCGCTGGGATTTAGGAGCAGGGAAGAGACGGGAGGTCAGCTCCGCTGGCGCTTTGCCATGTAAAGATTTCCCCTTACATCATCTGGCTGCTGAGGGCGAGTTTACATCTGCTTTGCACCCCGAGGGAATTGTGGTGTCAGGGAATGAGGTTGCTGAGAGTTCTCCCCAGTGCAGCCAAGACCTGCAACACTGCTCTGACTCCCTGGCATCGTCGCAGAGATGTCTGGATGCTGGATCTGGATTTTCACTGGAAATCTTCCACGTTGGCTAAGCTTTTTTCAGAGGAATATATGGATGGGAGGGGAGGAGGAGGAGGAGAAGGAGAGCATACCAGAAAGGCCAACAGCAGCTCACCTGTGATGTAGAAGAGCATAGGAGATGGGCAGAGCACAAAGGCATATCTCCAGGGATCCCTTCCCCAGGCACAATAGCTCTTCACTCCTCCCCAGCAAGACCCTTCCATAATTTTCATTCAGAACTAGCCAAATAAATAGAAAAAAGCCTTAGCTCCATCCTGCTGGAGAACAGGCAAAATTTTGCAAACTGGAATTGTTTGCTGCCCAGCTCTCTCCTAGAAAGACTCCTCAAACATCCCTGCAGAGAGATGGGGCTAAGGGAGCTTTTGGGCCAAGGGAAAAGAAGCAGGGCCAGGAGCTTGAGGGTCCCAGCTCAATAGAAAGCCATCAACCATCCCTTCTGTGTCCAGAGGACAGGCCACCACCAGGCTCACTGCTACCCCAAGGCAATCACCATGTCTGCATTTTGTCCCATGGCACTGGTACTGATTGGACAAGGGGAGTGGTTTTAAATTGGAACAGGCTGGGGTTACTTTAGAAATTAGGGAGAAATTCTTCCCTGTGAGGGTGGTGAGGCACTGGAACAGTTGCCAAGCTCCCAAGCTTAAGGACTGGGGAGAAGGGGAGGTGGGGAGGTGGCCAAAGGTAGAAG
Source organism: Passer domesticus (assembly GCF_036417665.1). Lineage (NCBI taxonomy): Eukaryota > Metazoa > Chordata > Aves > Passeriformes > Passeridae > Passer > Passer domesticus. The sequence goes on along the minus strand of NC_087476.1, from coordinate 107,728,304 downwards.
CTGGTGCGTGCTTGGCCAGCCAAAATGTAGGGCATAGCCAGCTCTCTTACAAGGAGCACATACCTGATCTCATCTCTCTGCTTTCTATTTTTGCCCTCGATATGCTCCCTGCATTAGCAGACTTGGTTTGGAGAGAGATTCGATAGCACTCTCCTGTTTGAGAGCAACTTTTCTGAATGCACAACATGAATCCATTGGTGGGGTCACATAGTAATGCTTGAAGTCAGAAGCTATTTTTAAAACTAAATTGCAGAACCACACATGGCTTTCATTAGTGCTTTACATCAAATTTGTCAGCTAATTAGTGGTTTTTCATCACTAGTTTTTGCATAGTATTTTATTTAATTCACTCTCCAATATTGTCTTGTGACACCCCTCAGCCCTATATACAGTCCCTGGCACTGGTGCTGTGCCAGCAGGGGAGGGAGGAAGAGGGGATCTTTCAGGAGACCTTTCTGATGCTCCTGATGGATGGGCTCTCTGCCTTTGGAGTGTATTCCAATATTACGCGTCTGGAGTGGGCGGTGAGCAGCCCTTGTACTCTCTTCCCTCCCTACCTCCATTTAGTGTTGTAAATGATGTATTACAGTCCTGAACTGTCTTTGGTGAGGAGGAGGAGGAGAAACCAAGAAAAGTTGCCAAACATGATTTCATAAGGTTTGACTTTAAATTGAACAAAGTTTCTTGAGTGTCTTGGATTTTTTTTTTTCTTTACAAATAAAGGGAGTACAGAGAGCATGGATTGCTAATGACTGGTAGTTACGGGTCATTAAGCTCACTAACTGACTTCAGGATCAGAACTTTCTAATAACAGCAGTAAGCACTCTTTTAACATTTATTTCTCATTTTAGGGATGGGGAGATGTGATTACCATTCGAAAGTCTGCACTTATTTTTTCTGTTCATAATTACAGAAGCAGCTTGCTATTTTCAAGGCTGTTTTCAAAAAACATTTGAAAGGATTTGGTGAAATAATTTCTGTGTTGGTATGGGGTTTTTTTGCTTTTCTTTAACCGACTCTTTAAAAATCTCTGGAAAACAAACACAGAGAAAAAAATGAAAATATGTTAAAATAAGGAATAAAGCAGTTACTGAAGTGTAATAATCTTGGTTTATAGCACACTTTCCATTTAAATTGGTTTTATTAGAGATAAACCTGTTAAGCGTTGAGGAATTAAGTGCTGAATAGAGAATGTTGTTTTGCTGCTGTATAAATGAAGGATCCCACTATGCAGAAAAGAGTGCAACTGGTTTTACAAGTGAATTATTTGCCAGTTTGCAGTGCTATGTTTACTTTGGCATCTGTTACAAAAATGATTTGTTTGTTGTCGAGAGGAATACTGTTTTTCTTCAGAGGGGCATGAGAGATTTTTAGCACTGGGGTTTGTAGGTAATGTGGGCTTCTCATTCTTCTTACGCCTGGTTTGCTAGAAGGAGCTCAAGGAGAAAATGAGGCAGAGAGATTTTCGGGAATTTCTTGGCTCTGCTAGTGTAACACAGACTTCTGGCAGGCAGCGCTTTGGGACAATATTGAGAGGGAGCAGCCTGTGACTCCAAGTAGCAGAAGTCAGTAATGGTGTGAAACTCTCCTCATTTCGGAGGGCTGGGGACAGAGAAAAATTCAATAGACCGCGAAGTCTCAGCATCTCCTTTCAGACAGCTGGTCCTGGAAAATTTCATTCAAAGACTGCAAATTGGAAGTCCCCACAATCACTCTGTCGATTCTTGAGCAAAGGTGACTTTGGAAATTCGTGACAGCAGAGGAAGGTCTTGTTTTATTCACTCAACAGAAGTGAAATACAAGGGGAAGGGAGAAAGAACAGATCTGTGTGGAAAATGTCACTTGGGCTGTAACCTGAGCCCTAGCGAGCTGTGCCTTTCGGAGGGTTTGGTGACCCTCTGAAAATCCTTGCTCTCTGGCTGCTATTATTGTAGCCAATTTCCAACTAAAATAAGTCTTTTGTCATCACCAGCCATGCAGCCTCTTGCTTGAAGAAACAAAACTTGTGCGTGGCAGCGAGGGCGGCCAAGCTGAAGGTCAGAGTGCAGAGGCAGATTGCTGCATCCCCGGGGCTGGGGCTGGAGCTCACCCGTGGGACCAGCGATGCACCAACCAGGGAGTCTGCCTGAGTGACCTCTGCAGACAGACCCCAGGCGAGAAGCCTAAGAGAAAACATCCTAGTAAAATGCAAATGGGAGAGAAGAGGGTTTCCTCCTTCCCTTTAGGGTTATGCAGGTGGAATTGTTGGGGTTTTCTTGCTTTTTGGGACATGGCAGAAAGTGCAATCCCATGCGTCTGAAAAGAACAAGGAAAAGTTAACTTGAAAAAATTAGGAAATACTTCAAACTCCTGTGTTTGCCCAACTGTTCAAATGTTTTCTCCGTGCCAGATCCTTCCCTTTACAAAACAAAACAACAAAAGAAAAAAATCCGCCCCACACAAAAAAAGGAGGAAGGGAAAAAAAAAAGCCAGCCCAAGGCATCACTTTGCTGAGTGCAACTTGTACACTGAGGGATATTATGTTGTTGTGCCACTATTGATCCAACTCTTTTGAGGCAAAAAACTCAAACCAAAAGATCCCCTTCCTCATCAGAGCAAAGATACCACAACACAGAGCACTGGTGTAGGGAAAAATCCTTCGTGCAAGCCTTTCAGCCTGATTGGCTCTTTACTCACATGAGTAAAGCTCTACATCTGTCTTAAGTTTTATGCTAAATTGTATTTTGACTCCATTTCAGTAGTAGTATGCAAATACCTTTTTTAAGTCCTGATTTCTCTGAAGTTTTAAAGATTAGAGTGATTTAGAGTTTCTTTCTCTTAAGATAGGTGAATATAAACATTTGGGAAAATGTGAAGGGAGATTATTCCTTTTAGCTTTTCTGTTCCATTTTTTTTGCTGATGTTCAAATCAGCCTGGCACTTTGGAAATTCAAAGAGTGATCAAAATATCCTGGCCCTTCTCTCAAAGAAAAAAAAAACCTGAGAGTATGAAGAAATTAACCACATGCCTATATATTTCTGCAGCAACAGCTAATTTGCAGTTTTGCTTGCAAGAAGTTTTCAAATGCGATTTATAAACATCACAGCCTGTATTGTGCTCTCTCAAGGCAAGCTACATTAATTGTTTTAATCTGATAGGTTCTTACAAATTCTAGGTTTGGGATGCAGGAAGAAACTTGAAAGTGAATACTTTCTTCTTCTTTTTTCTTTTTTTTTTAAATGCTCAGTGGTTTGGAGTCTACTATAATGCAAAGTAAAGCGTTGTGTTACAAAGGCAGGGAGGATGGGACAGAAGGTTAAAGGGCATCCTGGAAACAAACAGCTGGACCAGTTTATTTAAACAGATACAAGGATGGGGAGCTGACCTCCGTTTGACTTCTAGTGGGAGGAGCAAGAATGTCATTTTATTACTTTGCCCAGAAGGAAAATGTTCTTGTGTCTGAATTCCCCCCAAAGACATCCAAACACTGAGCTGTTTGGCAGAATTGCTACTTATAGAAAATACTTACACGAATGCGTGGGAAGAAGATAACTGTTAAGTACCTGTGTGTAAAATGTTCTTAAAGTAGAGATCCCAAACCACAGCATGGGGAAACAGGTGAGATTATGTTTTACCACAGGCACATCTTATGGGTAATTATGGGTAAACTGTAGATACATAGTTTATTCTAGTATATTAGTATATAAGCAGTACTGTATATAGTATAGTTGATTATTTTGAGGCACCCCTCCATCTTAAAAGTGCTTGTAGTTTGGAGGAGAAGGAAGAAAAAGTCGTGAAGTTGAGGTTGTACATGCCTAATGTTGCTCAGCATTTATTTGGGGTAAAAGTTTTTTTGGTGACCAGTCACTCTCACAGCTACCTCTCTCCTCCTGCCATGCTACCAGGTCCTAGCAGTGGGGCAGGAGAAGGATGGAGTAAACACAGCAAGAGCCTTGCCAGACTCACAAAAAGAAATGGCTGAGGCACTAGGGTTTTGTGATGTTGTTTTACTTCGAAGAGTTACTGTGAAAATTACTTTCTGCAAATGCAGATTACAGATATTAAACAATTTTCTAATTGGTCATGGTGCTAAGGCAGCTAATGGGGGGAAAAAAAAGCAGGTTTTTTTTTAATTGCTTTTTTCACATGGTGTTTGTGCTACACCTGTGCTTATAATGAGAAAGGAGAATTAGTCTAACCTTCTGCTCACATGATTCTAATTTTCATGGTTTGTACAAGATAATGATAAACTGATTTGCAACACTGTTTGCTGGAGTCGAGAGGGTGTGTTTATTGGAAATGTGTAGAAAAAATTGATCCAATACTGTTGCTGACAAAACATGACCTAGTTCAGGTGTAAGGTTTCCAGATTGGCACCCAGGTTTGGTGCCTTTGAGCCCATTTCCTCAAGACAGGTTTGATAAAGACTCAACATCTTGATTAATTTTTGCAGGACTTTGGGTAATGGGTGTCAGTGGGGAATGGGGGATAGGAGGAGTCTGAAGTCACTGTGCTGGTCTTTGATGAGGGCAAAAGAAACAGCATGGGGCAGTGGTTTGCTATTCTTCTCCCCTCTGGTGAAGGCAAATGGGTGGGCAGAGCTGATTCCCATGGAGAGATCCCGTTGGCTTTATCTCTGTGGTAGAAGAGCTCCTGCTAAGCCACCCCAAGCAAAGGCAATGAAAACAAGCATCAAATACCCCTTTGTGGACTTTCCTCTCCCATTTTACAAGTGTGCTGTGATTTAGTCCACACTCACACTTCTTCCTTTACTAGTAAATATTATGGCATACATATTTTTATTATTCTTTTTCTCTCTCACAAAGAGCACAAACTCTGGTTATGCAGCTTTACCATGACTAAGTCTCAATGTAGATTTTTTCCAAATGGATTTTAAGTAAATTTTCTGCTGAGTGAAACCTTAAGAGAGATTCTTCAAGTGGTCTTCATTCAGACAGGTTCCCAGCCTCCTGATTTCAGCACCATGAGGAGACCAGGGTACTTGTCTTCTTCTTTTGTTTTGCTCCAAATTATTTTGAATATTTCCAAATAAGCATTGCAGGACTAACTGAGGCGAAGAGCTACAAAACCACAAAGAGTGGGCTGCAGATAGCTATTTTTAAAAATGACTGTACCCCCTTTTTTTTTGTTATTTCCAAAGATCTTCTTTTCATTGTTCGGGGGGGAATTTTCAGTAGTCCAGTAATTACAGTTTAACAAGATGTTTGCTGTAAATGGTCAGGCCTAGCTGGAGAAAACAGGATTATAAATTCAATTACTGTAAAGCTATGACCTCGCCTTGACCCCCTCAGACTTTGCATAAAGAGAGGGAGGGGGGAAAAAGCCCACCAAGAAATGGCTAGGAGGAATGCATGGCTCTGAAGTCCCCAGCAGTGTGACTTAGTGGTGATAAAAGTCCAGACGTTCCCTCATTTGATGGGGTTCTGCCATCACAGTTCATTATCTTAATAGTGGGCATTAAAAGGGAATTAGGTTTGCAAGAGGTAGGGACAGGTTTTGATAAAGAAAAAAATTGGAAAAAGAAGTCAAAGGACATAAGGCAGAAATGACACTAATGAGGGGGGAGGTAGCAGATGCCCTCACGAGCATCTCGCCGGCTTCACACTTTTTTGTTTTTTTTGGTGCCCCATTCTGTATTGAGAAGAGCGTTGCTGGCATTGTTTCCTGAAAACTCGGCTAATTCCCCCATGAAAAGATGAAATGGAAGTGTCTGACTGTGGTAAAAAGCAGGCAAACATAAATCAGCTTGGAAACCCCAAGGTTGTGCTCTCAAAGGTCATCAGGGTTAGAGGTTTAGCAGTATTTGCATCCCCATGCAGCCTGATGGAGAGCACCACAGTAGGATGAGAGGGCTTGGGGATGGGTGGAAGACATCCCTTCCCTAACCATTTGCTTTCCTCTTTTTTCTTGCAGGTTTATTAATGCTAGAAGAAGAATAGTTCAGCCCATGATAGACCAGTCCAATCGAGCAGGCAAGTCCCCAGTAGTAACTGTATTCAAGCCACACAGGCAAAAGCCATTCACCAGGAGGTCCAGTACCTGGTAAATAAATGAGAAATGAATGCTGGGAGTGACTGACAATTAAACTACAACAAAATTTCTTTCATTTGGACTCTAATAATTTTGGAAAAAAAAGACATTGAAAATTCAAAAAGGGAAACTAAAATGCTCTGTTCCATGGCCAGATTTTCTGTACAAGATCCAAATTATTCTTGTATTTTTTTAGTCATTGTTTGGAGTTTTCCTTCCCAGCTCTTTCTGTTCCTGTGACCACTCCCTGGTGCATGGCTTGGTGTGGAATTGCTGTAAACTTTATTACCTGTCAAAAGGGCAAAGGGGTCAGAATCACTTGTGGGACTCAGTAAAGTTCAAAGGCATTCAATGAGGTAGAGCTTTATGTGCTTTAATAACCCAAGCCAGCTTACTACTGAAGCCAGCTTTTAACGTACATTGAAAACCTCCAGTTCAGGTAGTGGGACTTGTATAGGGCTCTTTTGTCCCTTGGCTCTTCTTTGGGGATTGCTGAGCATTTGCTGTTTACTTTGGGGTTATTTATTTCTATTGTTTTAAAAGACCTTAAGTTTCTACACATTGGTTCTATTTGGGATCTTGTCTTGCAGCTCTCTGTGGGTATTTACCATCAAGGATTATCATAGTCCATTATTCCCAGTTGGTTTTGTTTTCCGAGTCTCCCTGCCAAACTCTTCAAATCCGTCGTTGTCCAAGATGCCTTTGGGCCACACTTCCTCTTCAAGTACATTTGATTATTTGTCATTAGACGTAAATATCTGGCATGGACGTGTTCAGGTCCTGCCCTTTGAAGGCACAAGGGTGTAATTTAACACACTGAGATTTCAGTGTGACTATTCCAGCCATAAAATCCGGCTCCTATACAGGTTTTTGCATTGACGTCAGCAGCGGCAGCAGCTGGAGCCGGGGCTCCTCATGTCTCAAGATTTCAGTTTGCTAACTTCATTTCCAAACTTGCAGAAGAAAATTAGGCCAAAACCAAGTATGCCTGTTAGTCCAACAGCTAAATTCACACAGTAGATGTTTTCCCCTCTTTTTAGATCCAGCATCGATAGCCCGTGGGTGGGGGGATTGTGTCCCGATGCCATGGGAAGAGGTGGCCATATTGGCTGTTGCTAAAAAGAAATGTTCTGCACCTTTGCAGTAAGTCAAGGAACACCCTATAACCCCGACGGGCAGCCGATGGGAGGTTTCGTGATGGATGGCCAGCAGCACATGGGCATCCGAGCACCAGGTAAGCCCCCGGGCAGCATCGCCCACTCACGGGTGGCCTCGGTCGCACCAGCACAGGTAAACACACCTCCCTCTGCCCTCTGCTGCCGTCCCCGCTGCCTGCTTGCCTCACCTGTCTTCTGCCTGCCTTCCACACCACCGAGGGAAACCGGGCGTCTCCTTGCTCGAGCGGTCCTGGACCCTCTGCCGTGCTGTGTTTTGGAAAGGGGCTTTTGGCACTATCTGTTGACTTTGCTCATTTTCTGGCATCTTCTTGGATTTTTATCTCCCTCTAGGACCTATGAGTGGAATGGGCATGAATATGGGCATGGAGGGGCAGTGGCACTACATGTAACCTTCACCTAGGTAACCAATGGCAAAGCCAGGGGGAAGTAAGTACAAACGAGGTCTTTGTTCTCACTTTGTCCGAGGGATATTTGTCTTCTTGCATTTCCCTATGTTCTCCCTGCCCATAGCCTCATGCTTGTTCCTTCCTTTCCATCCATCCATCCTACGCCTGGGCTCCTTTGGGTTTTCTCTCCCTCTGGTTCAGCTCAAGCTTTCCAAGCTCCCAAACCCCCCGCGCGCGCGCGCGCCGTACATTGACGCTGCCGTACATCGACGCCGCCATACATTGATGCTATTATCCATCCCCGAGCACATGACAAAACAAGGAGCAGCCAGGGAGGTGGGGGAGCCCGTCGTCTTGGCAACAGACTGATTTGCAAAATGTAAGCGGTCTGCAGCAGCACAGGGAGAGGAAAGAGCATGTCCCCAAAGTGTCATAAATCTGTCTAACCGCAGTTGATGCATGAGTTACATTTCTCCCGCTAACCTGCAAGACACCAAAAAAGCCAAACAGAGACTTCTCATGGGGTAGGAAAAAAAAAACCAAGCAAAATCCAGCAGCTTCACTTAGTTGCATTTTGGAAAGCAATGGATGAAACTTTGATTTTTTTCTTTTTTTTTTCAAGTTTATTTCTCTTTGTCTGTCCGTCATAATGGGATTACGTGTGGCAAAGGAAAAAGAGAGAATACAAAATAGAGGTGTGCGCAGCAGGCTATGGAGCTTAGCCCAGGCTAATTGACTATATCCAAATTAAGTATGCCATCACTTGCAGTGTGACAAATGGATTTGACTTATTCAGTATACAAAAATAGAGATCATTAATGCAATCTTCAGTGGCAGACCTCGCAAAGGAAGCCTAGAAAAACTGTCCCAGTTTTTTTTCCCCCCTCTTGTCTTTTTCTAGGGAAAAATACATTATACAAATTTTTCGGTTTTGTTTCTTTTTTTTTCTTAATAGTAAAGTGGTTTGAAACACCAAGACACTTGGTACCATGTTTAAATGGTGCCTGATTCTATTTCCCTTGCTCTTTTTCTGGAGTTAAAAGAGTTATTTCAGCATCTTTGTTGTGCCCCCAGCCTATATTAACATAGGGTTTGAAGTTACCCAGGGCAAGAGTATTTCGTAGTAGTCTTCTCTGAGCCCAAGTCAAAACTAAGTTTTAACAATTAGCTGTGAAAACATTCCTCTGAGCTTGGGAATGCAATAGCCTTATTACCTCATCATGAAAATTTCTAGCTTAGTTAATTTAAATATTGTTTCTTAGTTTCTGGGTCAATTAAATTTAAATGATGTATTTTATGCTTCGTGACCAATTAAATTAATAGGTTATTACAAAAAATATTATCATCTTTTTTGATTAAAGAGCTGTGAGTACAGTATATTTTATAAGCAATTTTCATTAGTTCAAAACTGTTCCTTTAGGCTAGATTAAGCAGCTATTCATTGCTAGAGCCTTGAGACCTGATTCCAAGGTGTTCGGCGCATTCACAGCGCGCTCTTACTTAGAACTAAAGCCAATTGAACCTACTTAGCAATAGCGTATGCCTTTCACCCTTGATGATTATGGAGCTTATAGCTCTCCGAAACAATACACCTGTCAGTTCCCATCAGCTACAGCAATCCAAGCAGAAGGCAGAGGCCCACAGAAAGCAGGAGGTTTTATTGTTTTAGGTCCAATTTTTTTCTTATTGTTCTCCCAAACCCACTGAAAGGTTTGACTGAGTTGGGCGTCTGCAGCCAGAGGTGATCAGGGGGGTAAAGAAATAATTTATAACTGTTATTGATTATGCATATATTTTTAATGTCTCTAAAAATACGAGTTTGATTTAGCAATCATACTTAGTAATCCTATCAATTTCGGCTTCATATGAGGCCTTTGTTCAGTGATGTATGTCCTTGCTGGATTGCATCTCTTTGAATGGCACAAATATTTGGGACAGATTCCAAGAGATCAGGCTCAAGAGCTAAATAAATAGCTGTTGATAAACCTTGACACCTATTTAACCCATCGCTCCTCCCAAGTCCCTCCTTAGCTGCTGCAGATTCTCTGCCTTGTATTCCCAGTGTGCTTTTAAAAGCGGGAAGGCAAAGGCTGGTGGCTGGAGGAAGGCCATGGGGAATGGAGCCCACCTGAGTGCCCTCCGTGTGGCATTAGCCATCCTCAGGCTGGCGCCGCCTCTGGCATGCTTCGAGATCAGGAGCATCCCCATTGCATACATTCCTAACCATAAAAGCAGAAAGCTGTTTTGTCTCCAAAAACTCTGTATTTGGAAGGGGGAGGATGTTCTTGGGGGTTCTTTCTGACCCAGGGGCCATTCCTGTTGCCGTCACTGCGAGTCCACGCGCAGACTCCCAGCTCCACAGAGCCGAGGGCGCTCGCGCGCCCACGACTCCGCTTCCCGCCTGGGGCTGGAGCCCGGGCTCCCCGCGCCCGAGCGGAGCAGCTTCGCGGCCCGATGCCACAGCCGGTCCCCACCACTCACCGCCACCTCTTTCTCTCCCTTTGCAGGGCTGCAAAGTATGCCAGGGGATTATGTGTCTCGGGGTAGTCCAATGGGTATGAATATGGGACAGCCAAGCTATACGCCGCCCCAGATGCCCCCCCATCCTGCTCAGCTGCGTCATGGCCCCCCCATGCATACCTACATTCCTGGACACCCTCACCACCCAGCGATGATGATGCATGGAGGACCACCCCACCCTGGAATGCCCATGTCAGCATCAAGCCCCACAATGCTTCATACCGGCGAGCCAGCAGTGAGCGGACAAGTGATGGACATTCATGCTCAGTAGCTTAAGGGAAATACACGTTGTCTGCAGCGATGGTAGATTTCAAACATTGTCTTTCTGCAATGACTATGGAGTTCTTGGCGTCAACTTTGGACCAAGGGACGTTCCAATTCTTCACAGGGACCCTGAAAAGCAGGAAAACACCAACTGAAGTCAACTTCTGGGGACATGCTGAATACCTATATAAGACATTAAGAAAACAAAGAGTGAAATATTGTAAAATGCTATTATACTGTTATCCATATTACGTTGTTTCTTATAGATTTTTTAAAAAAAATGTGAAATTTTTCCACACTATGTGTGTTGTTTCCATAGCTCTTCACTTCCTCCAGAAGCCTCCTTACATTAAAAAAGAAGCCTTACACTTATCCTGCAAATGACAGAAAGGGCTTATTTGCAGGATTTTTAGAGCATTAAAATAACTATGTCAGGCAGAAGAATCTTTCTTCTATCCTAGGATTTCAGCCATGCGCACTCTCTCTCTCCCCCCTCCCTCTCCTCCTCTGTCCGTCTTTCTTCCCTTTCTCTGCCTTTCTCCCCATCTCTCTCCCTCTCTCTCTTTCTAGCCTGGGGCGTGAATTTGCATGTCTAATTCATTTACTCACCATATTTGAATTGGCCTGAACAGATGTAAATCGGGAAGGATGGGAAAAACTGAAGTCATCAACAATGATTAATCAGCTGTTGCAGGCAGTGTCTTAAGGAGACTGGTAGGAGGAAGCATGGAAACGGAAAGGCAGTGTATTTGAAGCCTAATTGTCACATCAGAGCATCCTTGTCCCCATGCAGCAACCACCACCTTGTACATCACTTCCTGTTTTATGCAGCTCAAAACATGGACTGAAGATTTATTTTTAATATGTTGACTTTCTTTCTGGGCAAGACATCGGTCATGTGTGCATTTTTTTTTCCATAGTCCCATCATGGAGCATTTATGTATACATTGTAAATAAATTTTGTGCAAAAAGGACTGGAAAAATGATCTGTATTATTGCAATTTTTTGTAAAAGTAGCAGTTTGGTATGAGTTGGCATGCATACAGATTTACTAAGTGGGATAAGCTAATTATACTTTTGTTGTGGTTAAACAAATGCTTGTTGATAGCCTTTTTCTATCAAGAAACCAAGGAGCTAATTATTATTAATAATAATCATTGCACACTGAGTCTTAGAGTTTCTGATTGAAACAGTTTGGATTGTATAATAACTCAAAGCCCAGTTGTAGTAGTTTGAGTGCAGTAATGAAATCTGAATCTAAAATAAAAACAAATTATTTTTTGTCATGGTGACTCCACTGCTTGCAAAATTTGTTTCCTGTCCCCATGCAGTATTTGTAGCCATTCTATCCCAGGCTGAGAGCCGAGCAGCTACAAAATTCAGCTGGCTCTGGAGATGTTACCTATCATTTGCTGTTTAAATATCAGCTTCATTTTTAAAGAATGTAAAAGTAATGCTACGCTGCATAAAGAAACTTCCTTGGAACTTGCACTGTAAATTGTCAGGATGGGAACTGTTGCCTTTTAATAAATGTAATATCGTAGGGCATTATTGGACAGAAATTTGTAAATAGTGTTACTACCTCTGCCTCCCAAATTATAGCCTAATACACAGTTCAAATTACTGAGTTTCTTACTGGAATTGAGCATACTGAGGAAGGAGGAAAATAAAACTTGGCAAACATTGCTGGGCAGTGCATATCTGTAGGGGGACGGGGTGCTGCTGGACCTCTGCGAGCAAGGCCAGCGCCGACCCTCATTAGCCAATTTCCTCTCGCGTTTGTGCTTTCTGCCCCACAGCCAGGAACGGGAGCGCCCAGCCCGCCCGTGCGGGCTGCGAGACCTCCTTTGCTTCAACTCGCAGCTATAGAAGAAAAAAATTGAGATTCCCGGGGCTAGGAAAACGACACAAATATCTTAATTAAGGCGAAATAATGCAACCCCCCCCCCAGCCTCTCCCAAGGCAGCCGGCACCCCCCGCGGGAGGTGTCCCGGGCGTGCTGCAGGGCAGACTCGGCGAGTCCCCCGGGCTGGGCAGGGGTGCAGGCAGAGCTGCAGGCAGGCAGTGCAGACCTTTCTGAAAGAAGCAGGCCACCAAAGGGGGACCTCTCCTCCCCGGCTGGGACTTCCTCCCCCTCTTTTTTTTTTTTTTCTTTTTTTTTTCCTCTCCTCCTTTCCCCCCTTTTTTTTAAAGGGCCGCTGTACCGCCAAGGAGGATGAACATCCCTCCTTTGTGAGGCCGGAGTAATGACATTTTTCTGCCAAAACGTGGATGAACGGGGCTCGCTTTTTTTCTTTTCTTTTTTTTTTTTCCCCTTTGGTTTTGTTTCGTTTTGTTTGTTTTGTTTTTATGTGTTTGGGTTTTTTGGGGTTTTTTAAGGTTTCTTGAAAGACAAAAACAAACCGCCCTCTCGCAGGCGAGGGCACACGCGTCCCTTCTCCTCGCAGCCGCTGCGAAGTGGGGCATAGACCTTCCTGCATGGGACCTTTTTTTTTTTTTTGGAGGGGGGCACATTTCAAATTAAACCCACGATTACATCCCAAGACATTTAATCAGCTGTAATTATAACACATTCAAAATGAAGAATATGCCTTGACAGTATTTTTATTGTTATTGTTCATCGCATGATGTTAGACAGCTTCAGAGGCACAGGAAAGAGAAGTAAACGGGTTACAAATAGGGAATTATCCCTCGTTTAGCATTAAAATTCATTTAGATAAAATTGCCACAAACATTTAAATGGGAAGATTAGTTCCCCCTCACGCCTTATTGCACTCTCTCAATGGCTCCGTTAAGAACATTTTACACGTTGGAAATTCCGCCTTTTCGGGCCGCTCGCTGTTTCCTAGCTACCCTCCTTTCACCGCGCCGGGGGGGCCCGGAGGGGCCCGGGCAGGGCCGCCCTGCTGCGCCTCCGCTGCTCACCCGGCCCCGGAGGCTGCGCGTCCCGCGGCGCTGCGCGGCGCTGCGCGGGGGCGCAGTGCGGGAGCGGCTCGCGGCCCCGCCGTCCTGCCGCTGCCCGCCGCCGAGGAGGAGGAGGACGAGGAGGAGGAGGAGGAGGAAAGCCGTCTTCGACTGCCATCTCTTGGGGGCTCGGGAGAGTGACGCGGGGGGGCAGTGCGGGGGCTTCGGGGCCGCCCGCGGAGCGCCGCGGATGTTGCGCGTTGCCGGACTAAAGTTTGCGCAGCCTTCAGCGACGCTCTGTTTTCCTGGTTTTAGTTTGGTTTTTGTTGTTTTTTTGGGTTTTGGGGGTTTTTGTGTGTGTTTTTTTTTTTTCTTTTTTCTTTTTTTTAAATATTGGCCCCGATTTCCCGCGTCCCCCTTTATTTTTGCGCCTCCCCCGCGGAGGGGGGGTGCGTGCGCTGCCGCGCAAGGCGAGCGCAGCGCTCTTCCTTCCCACCCTTTCACAGAGGCTGGAGAGGGGCCAGAATCTCCTCAGCGCGGAATTTGAGCGCACCGCTGCGCGGGGCCTGCCCTGCGTCTGGGATGGGCACCCTCACCCCCAAGCGGGTTTTTTTCGAGGGACAGCAAATTCCAGCCGAGTCCCACTCCAGGCAGAGGGACTCGCGTGGGCTGTGCCTGCCCTGCCGGCTCGGCCGTGCCACCCGCAGCCACAGGTACTTTTGGGCTCAGAAGCGGCACTTTTCGGCCGCGCTGTGAATATTTCCACCCCTGGCGCTGTTGCGAGTAAAGTTCCCGCTACTGGCGTCTCGCTCCGCGCGTCCTAAACCTGCGTGGAAAACAGAAAAATATTTTTCTCCTCCCCTGACCTTGCTACGCCGCCCGTGACGATAACGTATATATATTTCTATTTCTATTTCTATTCGTGTATAAAATGGAACGGACGTTTCCCGCGGGCCGGGAGGAGGCGGCTGTCCCCGGCCGCGGGCAGGGACGGGCGGTGCGCGGCGCGGAGCGGAGCGGGGGCGATCGCGCCTGGGGTGGGAGCTCCCGGTGCCTCCTGGAGGTGGCTGCTCAGCTCCCGGGCCGGGCTGGTGCTTTGTGTGTGACAGCCAGCAAGCCTTCCCCGGCCCTTTAATGCGTGTGGAAATACCCGCATGCCTGTGTGGCAGCTGCTTCCAAAGCCCCAACTAACTCTTTTGGAAGAGCAGGGCGAAAAGAGTGAAAGGCGAAAGAAAGACTGTTCATTTTTTTCCTTTGGTGCCATTTTGGATGTCATCTGTTACCTTGGTGACTGTGCTCAGCCCCCAAAGCCCCTGGATTGTTAGGGGAAAAAAAAAAAAAAAAAAAAGCATGCTATTTCTGCACCGTCATTTATCACTGTCACCGCATAATGATTCCCCTCGCAGCTCCTTATTGATGTTTGTAATTGCATTATCTCATAAAGGGAGGGGGTGGCGGGCCGGGATGATCAATGGAACCGCTCCGTGCATGCCGGGGTCAGGGGCTGCGGGAGGCGGCGGGGCCCCCCCGGACCCCCCGGGCCCGGAGCCCCCGGCCCCGCTCCCCGCCTGGCAGACTGCGAGTCCCGGGCAGCGCCCGGAGCGCGGCCCCGGCAGCCGGCGTGCAGAGCCAGTGCAGCTCCCGGCGGGGCCGTCCTGCTGGGACCCCCCGATCCGGGGAGAGGAAGTGGGGAGGAAAAAATAGGGCTCTAGCAAGGGGAAAAAATTAAAGAGGGTATAAAGTGATTTGGCTGGGGAAAAAACCCACTGGTGGATTCTGCCCCCGAATCCCGAGTACCGCATGGAGGACTGCGGTGCGGGGTGCTGCGGTGGGGCTCCCCGGGGCCCTTCCCGGCAGCATTCCCTCGGCCGCGGGGGATGCGCGGGGCCCCGCGGCGCGGAGCGGCGGCCGCCCCGGGGAAAGGTCCGGCGGCGGGGAGCGCTGCCGGGCGCACCGGAGGAGCTGGGGAGGGGGGAACGGCACGGGCATGGGCCCCCTCGGCGAGGAGGAGAAGGTCCCAGAAAGGCGGCTCGTTTTCCGCGTCTAGCTGGTTTTTGTACCGGTTTCCTTTCGCCGAGCGCTCTTTAGAGACGGCAGCGCTGCCGCAAGCCCCCAAACCGGAGCAGCCCACGGGGGATTTTCCTCCTCTCCCTTCCCTCTCCCTCGGCTCTATAAAGATTACCAACGAAGTAAAGATTAACTCCTTTCTCCCCCTCGTCGCCGCGCAAAATGAACTCCATCCACTGAGCCCGAAAGTTCAAAGAATTATTTCCCAGCCGTTTTCCCAGAGGACGAGCCGGTGCACCCCATAACCCGGGACTTGGGGGTACCAAAGCCGAGCCCGTGTGAGCCAGAGCAGAAGGATGCTGGTTTTGCCACAGCCATCCTAGGCAGTCCCGGAGCGTCCCTTTCAGGAGCCGCGCTAAACCGAGGGGGGAGAGCAAATACTCTCCTGCTTGTCCTTCACCGTATTGACCAGCTCTCTCCCCAGGTTTCCCCCTCTTTAATCTTCCCTTGGAAATTTAGCAACGCTTTAATTTGGAGGTAATACAGCCTAAGTGTTATTGTTCTTTTTCCTATACGTACACATATAGGGAAAAGGAAAAAAAAAATACATACAGACACACACACACATATATATTTTTTTTCCCATATTTCCTCCAGAAATGAGGGTTGGAGCTACCATTAGCCGTGTAAAAAATCGCCGGTTGTCTGCTTGTACGTAAACATTCATGATTCCAAATAAACTTTATAAGGATTTCAATTGGAAAGTGAAGCGGTCGGCACTGCAGAGACATTATACTTAAAATTTCAAATGTGAACTAATCCAACTTAGCTATCTTTTCCCTTTTCCTAGTCTGATAGTTTGCAATCTGGAGTTCCATACATTAAAAAAAATATTTAGTGCCATAGCCCACGGTTAAAATAGTGAAAAATTAGTCTCGTTTCAGAAATTATTTATTTATAGAACGAACATGATTAAAACATAAAAAACACACAAACTGCAGCTGCAACAAAAAAACCCCACCGTGATTTACGATTATTAAATCTTTGATTGCCATGTTAATGTTTCTTTTTCTACCTTTCATTTGCATTTTAATCTATCGAATCTTTACAATTTTGCTGCCTCCTACTCGAATGATTGATTACACATCTGAAAGAGGGAAAAAAAATCCTAAGCTTTCTAGGCGAGCTTCTATTTTTCCTCCCCCCTTCCCTTTGCTGGTTTGCTTTCTGAAACCTTCCTCAACAATGTTAATGCAAGCAGGACAAATTAATTATGCTCTTTTAAATGTCAAAGGTATAAATAAAAATGCTTCCACCCCTCCTTTTCCTCTCCTTTGCTCCTGCCCCAAATGGGAATATTTTTCCAAGCCGCTTGTTTTAAAAGCAAGAAGGAATCACCCCGGTAAAATACAATTTAAAAAAATACGTGCAGCATCCTGAGTGTAAATAAATATTATTGCGTGGACATTTACCTATGGAATAGGGGGGGAAAGAACCAGAAAGGCAGCGGGAGTCAGGGAGCCGTGGTGAAATCTCCCTGGCGCAGCGGCAGTGCTTTCCTTCTCTGCTGAGCCTCTGCTCTGGGGCTGTTCCCCGGCCCCCCAGTGTTCCCCCCCAAAAAAAACCCCAAAAAACAAAACAAAAACCCCTCACACAAGAAAAAGGGGTGGTCAAGGTTCAGCCCCCAACAAGCGAGGAGCATCCCCGTGGGCCGGGGTAGGGATAGAAGGACTGGGGTGGCGGTGTAGGAGCGGGATGGTCCCAAAGGGGGGGTCCCACCTGCTGGCAGGGGGTGCCCGTGGGGGACACCTACCTGGGGGCCGCCCACGGGGAAGACCCACTCGGGGAATGTCCACAGGTGGACACTGGGCTGGGGGATGCCCACAAAGGGACCACCGTCCCCGGGATATCCCCTCGAGGGGATGCCCACGGCGGGTCACCCGCCCAGGGGATGCCCACGCGAGACGGGGTCCCCCGAGAATGCCCGCCCGGCGCAGGCAGCCCGCGGGCAGGACTGGCACCTGGGGGCCCGACAGGCGCCTCTCTGGGAGGAATCCTCAGGAAAAAGGGAAAGGAGAGCACAGGGCGGGACAGGAGGAGGCAGCGGCGCGGAGGCTCCGCACCTGTGGGCCGGGAGCGACCCGCGAGGGCCGGGCAGACAGGGAAGATTTAGAGGTGAAGAGATGGCAGATTGTTAAGAAAGTAATAGTAAGGTGTCCCATATACTACAGTTTTATTGTGGGGTAGTAACTACTAGATTTATTTATTGCAGAGGCAATATAATAAAGATAATGACCGCAAACTCAAGATAAATGCTTACGCCCATAGCTGGTCAATTCTTTTTTATTTAAGAGAGTGATCCGGAGAGGTGAAAGTCATCTTCTCCCGACCACAAATATCAGTCTTGGTTTCCACCAGGTTATAAACATGACATGCAAATAATGGAGCTGCTGCCGGGCGGGGAGAGTTTGGGGTCGGGAGGTAGGGAGGTGCCCCCTTCCCTTGGCATTCCCCCTCTCCGAAGCACCCGCAGAGGAGAGCACCGAGGTGGAACAACTGGGGAACGAGTCTCCCCACGGGGGAAGTGGGGACAAGGACAAAATAAACCCCACCCTCTCAAGCCCGTGGGGAAATGCCACTCGCGAGGGGAAGCGCCCGGCGGTGCCCCTGCCCAGGGCGATCGTGTGTCAGCCCCACAATGGGCGCTTCTACTCCCGGGCGCTTTGATCCCTGCGCGGCCGGGAAAAAAGCCACCTGACAGCGATCTGCGGCGGGCGGGAGAGAGGAAAAGAGACAGAATGAAGGGGAAAAAAAAGAAAGAAAAAAAAAAAAAAAGAAGGAAGAGCTGAGCCGTACAATTTCGTGGTTTGCGCGCAGGGTAAAATTATAAGGTTGAAAAGTGCGAACAATCCTCCTCAATCTTTTACAACACCAGCGCTGCTCTCAGCCCTAGCCAGAAGCTCCCTTTCTAGCCGAACGTGAGTTATCATTTCCCCAGCCTCCTGCCTTCGCTCTCCCGGCAGGACGGGCAGCTCCCGCCTCCTGCAGCCGCGGCCGAGCGCATCTCCCCGCGCATCTCCCCGCGCATCTCCCCGCGCATCTCCCCGCGCAAGGAGCCGCTTGGGCAGCGCTGCGCGTTCTCCTCCCCAGCACGGCAACTCGCCTGTCGCACTTCAAAGGGTGATAAGCTAATTGCTTCCAGAGTTTAAAAGTAATTAAGCGATATTAAAGGAACTTAAATAAAATCGGTTTGCCGCGCACTGGCTCCCCTTGTCCTTCAGAAGGTAAATTGAAATCCCGTTTCTGGAAAAACTGCATTAAAAATCTTGCATTTATATAACGTATGCGAAAAATGTAAACAGATTTCGTTTTTGAAAGGGTATGGGTAAAGTGGTGGTAATTATGTATAATTAATGCTGAAGGGAAAATGAACACATAATAGGTTCCAAAGATTAAACCATCTGTAACTATCAGGGGAACTTTTAAAGTTTTTCTTTTCCTTTTTTTTTTTTTCCTTTGCAAAAAATACATCTATTTCCTTTCACTAAGGATTTTTATATGTTAAAATTCAAGTTAATATTTTCATCTCTGAAGTATTCTGATTTGAGAAACAAATCCCTAAAACGTTTCAGCAATTCTCAGTCTACAACTTTGAAGATCATCCAATATAAAAATAAATTGAATGGTAATTTTAACCATTATTAATGTTTGTGGCACTTAATTTAGTTAGGTGCTGGCTTTCCATTTTTGATTACACCATAAGGAAATTATTTTGCTAAGAAATGTTGAGATAAAGTATAGGCATTCCCACACATTCTTTATATTTTTTCTGGCATGTATTTATTATGGTCTACTCAATCTATTTTAATTTCTAGGTAGTGCATATTCACCAGGGCAATTTCTTTTTTGCCCAGCAACATGTTTGCAAGGGTAGAACCAGACTGCAAAGATGTAGGTCCTGCACATCTGTACATGACATTCAACACAAGCAAATATAAATTTAAATACATTTTTCCCACTCTATCTCAGATTGACTTCACAGAAGTAAACCCAGTGCCTTTAACATTTACAAGGATTGGATCTAGCTTTAGCAACACTAATAGATGTTGAGGTGCTGTGTGAGCTGCAACTTCTGTCAGCAACTGTGTTTTTTCGATAACAGTAATTCTTAAGGTGTGAAGGTAGTGTTGTTAAACCTTGTGGATGAACAGACTAGTTGCCTGACTCTTGGTTTGCAGAACTGGTGGCTAGAGAAAATAAATGCATTTGCACAGAAAGAACAATTGTAATTAGCAGGAACTGACGCTGAGAACTAGAATAGGATGCTGCTCTATCAGCTTAAACAGAGTTTAAAATGCTCTAGCATCCACTTGAGAGATAGAAATTAATCAGCTCCCTTCAGTCCAGATTCAGATCTGGTTCTGCTGCTGTTCTGACTGTTTGGGTATGTGGGGGAAGTTTTCTTCTCCAAGAGGGAAGGCTAGATACCTCCTGTGGGGAATTCACCAGCTGGCAGTTCAAGACAAGGTTTAGGTTGTCACTCCCACTCCCCAGTTATTGTGTCTAGCTTGGAAAAGTAAATTTTTAAGCAACAGTGCTGCTCTTTGATATCTGCCATACTGCAGAGGTTTATATACAGCTTAACCCATTAAATTAATTCCTAGACTCATTCTTTTATGCAGAGGCCAAGCAGCCGAGTCTCAGCTTGGCATTTCTGGCAAACCCAGCTGAAGATGCTGAAGACTCGGGAGCTATAAAAGGGTTTGCTCTTCAGGGGATAATCTACTTTAACCCCAAGAGCAGTTTTTGGGCTGCACACTCCTCAGCCTACCTGGAGGAGGATGAGCTGCCAGTGGATCCCAGCCCAGTGACTCACCCAATAACTTTTCCTGAACAACATCCATGTTGTGCAGACATCAAAGTGAGTGCTTGGGCAAATGTTCATATGGGAAGGGTGTGGAGGAGAACAAGGCTCAGATGGGGATTGCAACCTGAGGAGCTTACTTTTTGAGGATGAAAGTAGTTGTGAGGCCCAAGTACTCCTGGAAGCTCTAGAGCCTTTCAGAGCTATAAAATCAGTTTGCTACTGAAGTGCTCAGCTATTTGCTGATGACAGCACAAGGGCAGCGTGTGCAGGCAGGTGCAACGATCCCTGGCATTGACCAGCACCTAACAATGGTGGATTAAGTCAGCTTCTATTCGGGTCCTGATAACTCATGCAACACCAGAAATTTAAACTTCAGCCAAAGACTTTTTCCCAAGCCTGGGAAATCCCCTGCAAAACCTCCTGTGTTAAAAAAAACAAAAAAACAAAAAAAACAACCTTTCCCCCCTACTGGTGTCCTGGATAGAGATAAAGGATAAAAACCCCACAGTTTGTCACTGTCTTTACCAGAGTAAATTAACAGCCTACTTCCCTTTCAATTGCCTTTTGATGTGCTAATCATCATGCACTCTAATGTTGCCACCTTATTCTTGCAGGGTACCTAATGTGTCCAAGCACATGTTGAACAGCAAATCAACGG
Source organism: Passer domesticus (assembly GCF_036417665.1). Lineage (NCBI taxonomy): Eukaryota > Metazoa > Chordata > Aves > Passeriformes > Passeridae > Passer > Passer domesticus. Next base: position 107,707,486 of record NC_087476.1, on the reverse strand, counting down.
GATTTCAGCTTCCAAGGACACCTTGGGTGATGCAGAGTCAGGGCTGGGTGACACAGCTGATGGGATGGCAAACTGGCCACGGTGCTTCTGTTTGTCCCTTGATGGGAGGTGCTTTGTAGGTAACTTTCTCACCGCTGACTTTTTGAAATGAGTTGCTGCCTGTGGTTGGTACCACTGACTGCTGCGAGCATCAGTGGTAAAAAAGTGGTGGTGAAAAAGCAGGCCTGGTTTTTCCCTAAAATGTTGCACTCTCAGTCCCTGTGAGTGGGATTTCCACCTCCCTTCCCAGCTGCTACCCACAGAGTTTTTTTTGGTGATGCATGGCAATGAGGCTGGCCTGGCAGAGCTCCCACACAGCCTTGGGTCCTAGCATGGGAGTAAGCCCCACCCAACACAGGCTGCAGCAGAAACTGAAACTATCACCTACATTCTCTTTTCTGGCTGGATTGCTATTTTTTAAAATTCCCTTTGCCTCCTTTCTTTCCCTTGCAATCCCTTTACCCAGAGCAGAATTAACAACAGGCCTTGTTAAGCAAGGGACCAGCAACATCTTCCCTGATGGCATTAAAACCTCCTACCTGGCAAATTAGTCCTCCCTCCACCTCCTTCTCTCCTTACAAGACATGTTCTTTATTGGAACTTGATAGTGGCTGGTTACTTGACAGTAATTACTCAGCAGTTATTAGAGAGATGTTCAAGAGGCCGAGCCCAGATTTGGACCCAGATTTACCTTTCTGTTGAGTTGGAGGAGTTGTCTGGCTACTGAATGGGAGCCAGGACTTGCATATCTATAGGATATTATGGGATTTTTGCCAAAATCTGACCAGCTCTTCCCTGAATCCATGTCCATGCTATATCAGATAGGGTACAAGTCCAAACTGAGGGGCAAGGGGTCTGCTTCATTTAGCATCTGTCTCTGCACCCCTGTTGAACCTGGCAGCCGTGGTTTGAGAGCAGATTGCCCTCTCCTTTGAGGTCACTGTGTTCATTGAGTGGAGGACATCATCCTGGGGGACACAGAGAATCTCCTCTGCTGTGCAGATCAGGCAGCTGCTGGTGAAGGTCTTCAGCTCAGCTTTGGGATCACGGACAAGGACTGACCAAAATGAGCAGTTCAGGATTATGACAGGACAATGCCCTTTTTCTATTAGTGCCATGTATCTCCTACTGGATATATTGGATGTACTGCCCAGGGAAGGTGCTTTACCAAAATTCTCTGCCAAGCACAGCCATGTGGCTGGCACCAGCAACATAGGTAAAAGAGCCACCTAGCACTGAGGCTGCTGAGGTGGAGGGTGTTCAGCAAGGAGCACGTTGTTTACATCAGGAAACAGCAGACAGCAAGGACTCATTTTGGAGCAGTGGAAAGTCCCTTGAGACTTACAGAGACCTGAGGCCCTGTGACATTGTCTTTGCACAATTGTCTGAGCAAGTCGCTGGATGTGGTGGGAACAGCTGAGGGGGAGATCTTTGTCCTGGGGAGGAAGAAGGAGCCCTTTTAACCTCTCCATTCTCCAGCCTGGCAGGGACAGCAGTGCTGTGGCTGCCCTCCCAGCTTCCTTCCTCCTGCCCCAGCCACAAGGCCTAGGGTCTGGGCTGGAAGGACTTCTTATCTTGTTTATGTAATGTGAGTGCTGGAGGGGTGGTTCATTCTTTGGCAAAATGTTCTCACGCTGGGGGCTCACCTCCTCTGCCAGAGATGGAGCAGCTACAGCCTGGGCTGTTCTCCTTTTGGAAATTTGGCACAGAACAAAGCAGGGAATTGTGGCTCTTGGACACTGGATCTGACTAGGAAGTATGGATTTGGTGCTGGGACAGGTCAGCATTTCCCTTGGGATAGGCACCCCTGTTTTTCCCAGCATGAGGGCTGGGAAACTCTTGGAAGGAAGAAACAAAGAGTGAGAAATAACTGTTTTTTATTTTATTTTATTTTATTTTATTTTATTTTATTTTATTTTATTTTATTTTATTTTATTTTATTTTATTTTATTTTATTTTATTTTATTTTATTTTATTTTATTTTATTTTATTTTTCAATTAAAAAATTAGAATTTTCATTTTATTTTAATTTTTTAGCAAGCCTTTCTTTGCATGCAAACAGGGAGACCTGTAGCCATGTAAACCTTCTGTTATTAGAGCACAGCATGGTCCTTGGGCCTCATCATGAGCCAAGGGATGCATCTGCTCCCCTCTGACCCAAGAGGACCAGGCACAGCCCCAGCAGCCCTAACAAAGCTTTGCCCAGGCAGGTGAGATGGAGGGATGTGCCATAAAATCTCCTTCTTGGTGGTTCAGGCTGGAGCCCATGACCCCATTCTGCTCCAAATGGACTTTTTACACCCTTACATCACTGCAGCCTATCCCACCTGCCTCCTTACTCTCAGCCATGCTAGCTCCTAGGTAGGCAAATAGTGAGGCTGATTATTGATGATTTTTTTAATACACTTCTTGATTTAAAGGGCTCTGGCTTCTGCTTTATTAAGTTTCAAACACTTGACTGATGCACAGTGTAAATTTTATTTATATGTGTATGTATATATAGATATATTTATGTGTTTTAGTCTATACAACAAAAAATAATTTTCATTATGCATCTAAATATCTGCTACATTTTGGAGGCCTCCAAAGCTGTTCAAGTCTCTGTTGCTAAACAATGTTATTATTTGAACAAGGGAAGTTCAAGCTTTTAGCAAACAGATGCTAAGGAGCTGCTCTTGAGGAGTTTGTCACTCTTTGGCAGCATTTAGCATTAAATACTATTTAGTTACTATGATTAGAAAAGCCCTTCAACAACAATGGCAACAACAAATGTAATTAATAATAATAATAACAACAACAACAAAACCAACAATAATACAATCCCTTGATTTTTACTTCTTTAAACGATCTCTATGAACTGAGTTTCATACTGGCATTAAGCAAACATCATTCAGTGTCATTACAGAGCAGGTGAGCTGAGCTTGCCAGGAAAAGACTCTGACCTTGCTCTCCATATTCCCTAGGTGGAGAAGACCTTGACTTAGCTCAAGCCCCAGTTTGAGATGCAATGAATGTGTAGCCTTAATCTTTTCCATGTGCACACCCAGGCTGTAACACCATGCTTCAAATGGTGGCTTGAGGAACTCGTTTTAGTCCACAGCAAAGAGGGACTTGGTGAAAGATTTCCTATCTAAAACAGGTTGACCTCACAAGTGTATGGGAGGATGAACTGGGCAATTCAGGGTACAGAAATTTCTGATTTATTAAAGCTCTCCAAGGCCTACAGTCCTTAAATAAAAGGGGATTCAATCAAGACTACACTTTCAAGAGCTAAAAATTGGGAAATTTGTATGTTGATTGCCATCCAGGGCCTATGGATGGCTGTTTATTGCTGTTCAGAGACAAATCCAGCAGGAAATTTGAAGCTGTCCCCTGAAATAAAGGGGTAACCTCCAATTACCCCCAGTGCAGAGGAGAGCTGGCCTTGTTTTGTTCTATTGCCTCATAGTCACAGTGGATGCCTGACAGTTACATGCAAGTGCAAATAGCACATAGTTCCAATAACACACAGGGCATTCTTCCTCCCTTTCTAAAATACTTAAATACCTAAAAATTGCTTTCTTAATACTTATCTTCCCTCTCTTTCTCATCCTTCCCTGCTCTGTTGGGCACAGTTATGGAAGTTTCTCTGCTGGGGGTGTAAAAACCCACGCAAAAGGATGGGATGTGTAAGAAACAACTTGTAACTGAAACTACTCGCTCTCTTACAGTGCACATAATCAAAGAGGGTTGTACTAACTCCATGGTTAGATGAAATAAGGCCTTTTAAGGAGCTGAATGGAGCTGTTTGTTTTCCTTCTTGTAGCCCTGTTCCTCCAAGGCATGCTGTCATGCTCACCGGACCTGAGTTTTATAGGTTGGGCTGGAGTCTTTGACAAAACTGAATTTACTTTAAATGACTGAAATTAGATACTTATAATCCAAAGTAACAGCCTAGGGGCTCTCTTGTGTATTATCCTTCACTCTCAGCCCTCTGCTTTGTAGTGTCAATGGAATAATTTGTTAAGAAAGTAGAAATATAAGCAATAATTCTGAAACTGAGAAGGAGCACAGACTAGTCCTTATTTTGCCAATACTTGTTATCTTCTAACCTGGTATGACAATGCCTCTCCTGTGAGTAGCCCCTTCAAAACATGGCTTTGTCAAAATTCTGCTTTTGAAATTATGATTCAAACAGTATTTTTTTCTTTGCCCTACTTATGCGACAACACCACATTTTTTTTTCTCCCAAAAAGGTGAGGTATCCACGGCAGGGATGGGCATTCAGATTGGAGAGAAGAACAGAATTCTTTCTGCTCATGGTGACTATTTGGATGCCCAATTTTCAACCAATTTTCCAAGGAAATTGAAGCATTCATGTGTCCCATCAGTGCCCTACAATCTTTTCCAGCAATCTCGTCACATGCCATGCTCTTTCACATCTCTGGGTTGAATATTTGAGTGGTTTAAATTGGAGTAATTTTACTGGCATCAGAGACAGATCATATTAACTGAGGATGTGGCCCTTTAAAAATTTTATTTGGCAAGGTGAATAGGCTTCAAATCACCCAAAATTTCATTCTGTTGTTTGTAGCGTACATATGTCTACAGATGAGAGAGAGTTCTTGGTGTTTTTCCTTAAATACCTGCATACATGCACACACAGAGAATAAATTAACCAATAAATTTATTGGGCTGAACTGATGATGCTAAAATAGGTAAGGAAAATCTTTAAATAAATGAAAAATGTTGTGAAAGGCTTTCTAACTGGGCTGTTCTGCTACTTACACTTTCTTGGAGCACTTACTTGGGTGGCAGTGAATACCCTGCAGCTCTTTTCCATTGATTGAAAGTGTGAAGTCCCACTAAGGTGCTCACAAGGAACACCAGTGCTGTTGCTGGTTCAACAGATACCTCTGAACTTTATGCCACGATTGGGTTTTGATGGGTTTAGACTACTTCACAACAATTCTTTATTATCCTACATTTGAGTGATCCAGCTGTATTTATCTCCTTTCCTGATGTCCTGCTTCAGGAAGCCCTACCTGAATTTCTCTGTTTCTCTACACAAGCATTTAAGAAATTAATAAGGATTATTATTAACAGATTACCCAAGAGTGACTTTCATACGAGGGCAAGGAAATATCCTTATGTTGGTTTACACACAGGCTGTGCTTCAGCCTGTAATCCAGGCTACACACTTCACACTGATAAACAAATGGATTTGCTACAGGATGTAGAAACAAGGAACTGCACAGTTTGAAAAGGAAGTGCTGCCTTGAAACCTTTTTTTTTAGGGTGTTGTTTGGCCTGATGGTGTCTTGGCGTGTGATTGAGTTGCAGCTTCTCTATCAGATTTATAAGAGTAATGATCTTTGATTTATGAATCTGTGCTTTAGGCAAGTAAAAAACTTGTAAAGTTTTTTTAAGTGATAGAGCTGAGCCAATCAGAGGTCTTTTTAGTACCTAAAAATAGGTAGGTACTAAATAGGAATTGTAAACTACTTTTGAGAGGGGGAATACCAACACATTAATTTCTTGCTATTCCTGCATGGCAGGATTTAGGCACACCTCGCTGTTAACTGGAGAGTATCACATCAGGGCTTTCATATCACTAACAGAGCAGACCCCTCATCATTAAATAGGCCAGTTGAAAGGCTTTTTTCTCTTTGTGCTGGCTCTTGAGGATCTCTGTGAAATATAAAAACCTGGGGCTGTCAGGCTCATGCACTGACAGTGAGGTGGGATGGGGCCAGGGGAGGGTGGATGAGGCTGGAGATGTACGCTATCAATACGACAGAGGAAAGAACAAGAAAAAAAGGTAAGTCCTGGCAGAATCCATCCTTTGCCTTTGCCACATAATTTCCCTTGTCAGAAAGCAAGCACTGTCTCTGCATCCCATCAGTGCTGAGGCACAGCTGCCTTTCCTGCGGCCTTGCTGCCTCCCAGGGAGCGGAGCGAGGGAAGTGTTGCACATGACTCTGCTTCCCACTCCTCATCCTGTGCCTTCCTGCACGGCACATGGCAGCGCCCTGCACGGCCTCCCCAAAGGGAAGGAGCTACACACACATCCCAGCCCCAGCTGCAGGAATGGGGCAGCACCTCTTCGGGTGCGTGGCTGTGTTTTGTGGTTATGGCTGGACAGCAAGGGACTGTGCTCTTTCCTTCTTTTTTTGCCTCAAAAAAGGGCTCTGTGGGCTGTGATGGGAATGCAAGTTTTCGTTTTCTTCCTGAGTTAACTCAAATGTTAAGAAACTTCTCAAGTCCGTTTTAAAAACTTATCTATTTCTTAAAACTGTTCTGTAGGACAAATTTAGCATTTAGAACACATCATATGGATCATATGGAAGGCTGATAAAAAAATTAATTAATGAATGGATTACAATGACCTATAAATGTCATTGTTTCATCTCAAAGATATATTGGTACTGTAATTTTTACTTAACTCTTTCAAAGGACCACATGTGAGCACCACTGAATGGATACGGAAATTATTTATACAGCATGTTAAGGGGACATTAAAGCATTTCGTAGCATGTGGTAGGGCCTCTCAGTGAGGCGAAAGGCACAGATCAGCTATCCAGCTGTGGTGTACTGCTTTGGCTGTGCCAAAGCCACCAGATGATGTAGCTTTCCTGCCTGCCTGTCTCTAAAGGAAATGTGAGCCTCATTCCCTAGGAAAGGGCTGGATGCATGGTGCAAGGTGGGGGATGCCCATCTTTAGATCCACAGAGGAGACAAGGCCAGAGGTTGCATTTTTCAGCTTTCTTGCTGTCTGTTTTGTTCCCTGTCTGTGTTTTCTACCCCAGGGTTATTTTGCCCCATGTCAGGTGGCACCTTTGTAGGGCTGCTTTGTAGAGGAAATGCAGCGTCCCTTGGAGATCAATGACTTGTGGCTGCTGCCAGCTTCAGTGATTGTAGTGGTTAGGAAATGCTTTGTAGCTGTGACTTCTCAGCAAAATAATGGCAATATTAAAAAAAAATTCAAAAATATGAGCATCAATCCTGTATGGGGTCCAGCTCCACCAGCTCCACAGGGGGTTGGCCAGATCCACTGCCTTCCTGCTGGGCTTCTTCCAGCTTGGGGTACTGGCCTGACAACTCTGGCTCATGTCTTGCCAGTAAACACTGGCTGAGAATAGGTTATATACTATAGACATATATATATATATGTATATATATATATATATATATACACACATACACATCCATATATAAAAATCATATATATATCAATATATATATAAATACACACATGAAAATTAAACAAAAACTATAAGTGCAAATTTGATATACATGTTAAAAGTATGTGCACAACGTATGCAATACATATATGCAAAATAAAAAATGAATTTATTTTTAGTTATTTAAATATGTATATGAAAATATATATGTACTTAAATGTAGACATGAAAAGAAGGCCAATGGGGATCAGAACCCTGCTGGGAGGTAGGTGAATATGCTCCTCTGTTACAGAAAATAATGACCATGAACTATGGCAGCAACCCAGAGAAGCCTTCTGGTGACATCATAAACCAGCTGAGCTTTGCCCTCTAGGTTTATGATGATGTCATCAGAACACCTTGACAGAGAGTGTCTTTAGCCTCACAAGTCACACGTGGCCATCATTTATTTGATAATCAATATGCTGGGTGACACTGCTAATGGCTTTGTAGGCTGAATCCAGAGCAGTGTGAACGGTCCAGCCCCACCTCCACCTCCATTGGAGCCTTGTTAGGGGCTGGAATGGCACAAACCTGAGTGGGAGTTTGATTATTAGTTTGGGCCAAATGTCCCATTGGCTCAGGAGCTGTTTTTTGGAGGACAGTAGAGCGATTTTTGATGATAATGAAGTATTGGTGGCTGAGTGGTACTCACAGAATGGACAGGCGTGATCATGGTCCAGTTTCCGTACTGACCCTAAACGCCAGCAAGGTTTTAATACCCAGGTATAAATTCAGGTGCCTAAAAATTACCCCCCAAAATACAGCAGTAAGGCTACGGAGCCCACAGTGTCTTGAAATCTTTGCTGTGTCTCTGTTGGATCCTGGGAGATCAATTCCATTGTCCTTTTGGAAAATCTTGTGCAGTGCATATTCCAGCCAGCCCAAGCCAAAGCTAAACTGCATGCTCAGCATAGAGGTGATCATGACAGCAGTTAGGGGAAAAAAACTTGCATAATACTCACCAGTGAGGTCGAGTGACATGTTCAGCAAGATAAAAAACCCACAAAAAGCAAACAGCAAAAAGACCTCACAAAAAATCCAGCAGGACAGTTTGCGTTCAATTTTAGATGTATTCAACATTGTGATTTTCTTCTTTTGGATTTACATGCTGCAGAAGATGTTGATGTAACAACATGTGAGTATGCTTTGGCTGGCACGTTTGTTTTTAAAATGATGTGGTCTGATTTTTGGTGGAGATTGCAAAAATGATAAACAAGGCAGGGACAAAAAATGAGACCTGACTCTCCAAAGTGTTAGGAAAACATGGAGTCAGCACAGAGATTTCAAAACAAAGAAAGTTTTGGGTTATTTACATATTTGCATAGCAAAAAAAAAAAAAAATCTAAAAGTAAAAAGTTAAACATAATAATAATAAAAAATAGAATTGCATATAGGTACCTGGGAGCAATAGACACTTTTCTCAAATTCCTATATATTAGTAGGGTATAAAAAGGTATTGGTTTCCAAAGTAACCATAGCAACATGTTTTCATGAGTTGCCGTTGAGAAGCCAAAAACCTTTGTGGGCAATAAATCAACCTGTTTATATCTCTGAACTTAAATCTTTTATTGGTTACTGATTAACTTAACTATGCTGCCTGACAAATCTTCATAATAAATAAGCCAACCAGCAAGGCCTCAAAAACATCCTGCTAACTATGTTTAAAGGACTATCCCTGAAACATGCTCTACATTACAATGAATTTGGCAGTCAGCATGTGGTCATGTGCATGTTTCAACATGGATCTAAACCCCAGAAATCACAAGATGTAGAGTTATAAAAAGACACCCTTCTGCAACTACTTTAAATAAATATATGCCTTGATATTTACCAGAAGTGTTGCTATGGGCAAAATAATTAGTAACTACTAATTAATGTAGTCTTTCTGAAGAAATATAATGGGAAAATATCTCTTGACTGTCAGTGCTGCTATTGCCTGTGCTAAAGATGATGAGATAAGAGCAGAAAGGTAAATTGTGGGATTTTAGACATTTACTCTGTGTGCACCCCACAGATTGTGTAAATGGGAATTCTACATCCTACTAATGTATAAATATATATATGTCCTAAGATCAAGATGTTGCTGGGAGACTATTCTTTTTTTCATTGGTTTTTTTTTTGTTCAGGGCTTATGTGAGATTTTGGCTTCCACAGTAAGACTACATTTAAATTAATTAATCTGTTGACAGTTAAATTGTACTAAGTAGCATCGATATAAAAGATGATTCCCAGATTCTTTTCCATCCAACTTAAAAAAAAAAAAAACAGGAAAAAAAGAAGGAAGAATCTGAGGAACTCTGTTCTAAACATCTGTCTGGGCAGATGTCAAAATGCAGAGTGTTACTACATTATACTGTGTGAGTATATGACACTGTGTTATTACTTTTGGCTTAAATATTCACAATGGGTTTTATGATCTATTTAGAAGCAACTTTTGATGGGAGTGTAAAATCCTATCTTTTGTCATACAATAAGCACCTTCGTGGAACTAGTTCTAGAGTAAATATTGAAAAATAACACAATGTTTTCTACTTCTTATTCACAGCACATGAATATTTATACAAAGGGAATTACAGGTATGTGTCAGTGGAAAAGATTTGGCAGATTTTCTTTGAAAATGAATTTTAGTGAATAAACTCCTTTTGAAGTAAGATTGTTTTGTTCCGAATTGCTCTGGATAGAATCATAAGCTTCAATCTGTACTTTAGCCAGCTGATTATAATCTAGTACAATAATCTGTGTTTCTTCAAGAAATGAGAGAGACAGTGTCAAGGACATTGCAAATCCAACAGTAATTTAGGGAATTGAGCTAGAACGAGACAATGCTTGTAAGACTAATATTCCAGAAACATATTGTTTAATTTTTGCTTCCAGATTGCATATATTAACCCATTTTATTAACCTGTCTATAGCCTTGATTCAATAAACCATTCCTATTCAGTAGAGCTCTAAAGCATATGTTTGCCTTTAAACACATGCTTAAATCCCATTGACTTTTTAATGCTTAAAGTTAAGCATGTGCTTAGATGTTTTTGCTTGCCTTTGCAAAATAAAATTTTAAAACAAAGTATACTAGGGAAAAATAAAAGACTCAAAAGACTAAAGGATGAAATTTTCAAAAGCTTGAAATAAGCAAGCAACTCCTCAAACTGTTCATTTTCCCCTGTAATCTCAAGAACACTCAAACTATTTTTAACTAAATACCTGAAAGAAACAGAAACAATTTTCATGCCTTATTTTGGAGTGCATTTGGACCTAAAGTCATGGAGATCCTCTGCCAAGACATGAACAATAGCAGGAATATCTCACTGTTTGCTTAATGAGCAATGAATGGGAAGTGTGAGGGTGAAAAGACAGATTCTGGGTTTGAGAGTGACAAGGTGAGACTGCTTCTTTATCACACCTTTCTTTTTTTAAATCCAAACATCATTTTCAATGCAGTAAAAAAAAAAAAAAAAAAGAAAAAAGAAAAAAATCTGTGGCTGGGAATTGCTCCGTAGTTCTCGCAGCCAACTGATTTGAGTTTACTCCCATTGCTTGCTTCATGGGAAATGTCAACTTGCTACAGAAAGTTTTAATTGGTTTATGAGTGATATATTCAAGCTGCTTATTTCCTAAAACATCTGTTTTTATTTTAGCTCCCCAATGCCAAATGGTTGGTGATATCCCAAGGTAGCACGCTGTTTCCAAGTCATATTTCCTGGGGTATCTATCAATAAAAAGGCCCTTAAATTGAGCATAATGAAATTAGTACAAGGTAGTCAAGAAGTCTCCAGAATCAAGATATCAAAACATCCCTCTGCACATTATTTTTTTTTTCCATTTTGCTTGTGATTGACTGCTTTTGGGGCTTGGAGGAAGAAAGCCATGAGAGTTATGGCTTATTTCATCTTCTCCCCTATGCCCCCACTTCTTCAATGGCCTTGAGCAAGTCTAATTTGTATTGTTATGGAAATTGGAATTAAGCCAGGGAAAACACAAGCCTCGTGCTGCACCTGATGGCAAAATCTAGTAATTTTTCTGCTTGGTGGACAGAGAGACTGCAATTTGTTTGAAGATCTATCCACTACATGTGACAACAGGAGTCCTAACATAAACAGGCAATTGTGAGAGCTAAAAATGAGCAAAACATTCATAAGAGGTTTTCATCCACATGCACACACCAAAAAAAAAAAAATTCTCTATTTTCTACCATCCTGTGTCTTGGTCCAGAAAAAGGAGAAAGGATTTTTATGAAGCAGTTATTACTCCCAATACTGGAATACATGCGGGATTCTTCTCTTTGGATTACAAAAGAGAGTAGATTTGCAATATTTATCTAGTAGGAGGTCCAAAACCCAGTTTGCTCTATTTTCATCCTTTGTTTATTGTGAATTTTGTCTTTAAGCTTTTGGGGAATGTTTGAGAGGTTGTTTTTTTCATTTATTAAAGAAAGCCAATTTGAGGCAGAGGCAGTCCGACTGAAATCAGTCAAAACAAAGCCCACCTCAAGCCTAAATCAAGTAAGTATTACTTATCAAAATAAGCTCAAAAGCAGAAGACGGGGGAAAAAAGTTTGTAGATCAACTTTCTTACCAAACTCATTTGCACCCAAATGAAATGAAGTTATAGGGATAAAATTCTCAGCAGATTTGCACAGCACAGTAATAGCCTTTATGCTTGGAAATTTATGGGCCATGGACAGTTTATAAGAAACGATGTAGTTCATCAGAGAAGCAGACTGATGGAGCACATGGGAGCATTCTGTGCAGGAAGTTGGGTTTTGGAATAATACTTACTTTGATAGAGTTGTTTTGTTAGCTAAGTAAAACAGTAGGGAAGCCAATGGCCACTTAGGCTTCAAACATAAATATATATTTATAAGTCACCCAGCTGCTTAATTGAGATCTCTAGTGTTTTCCCTAAGTATATCTTATCCAAAAAAACAGTAATGCAGAAAATAACAACAGCAGCAAAGACCTGCTATACGCTGAAGTTCACTTAATTAGTCAGTAATAGTTAGGGGGAAAATAGAGCATTATTTTAGGGGCAGATTCATGGAGGTTCCCAGAGCCTCTTCAGCCTGAGTAGTGGCTCAGGTTTGGCTCAAATTGCTCTCTAGCAGCTTCTTGCTGAAGAAGCAGCAGGACAGATGCCCTTATTGTACCTCTCCCTTCTCTCGGTGGCTTTTCCTCCATCATCAGGGTCCAGCGTGGCGTGTGCGTGACTCGTGTAACCAAGTGCTCACAACCCAGTTTGGAAAGATAAACGCTGGGGTTCCTGCCAGATGCTGGCTGTGTTGGCTGTGGAGGGGGAGGGAAGTACATGGGGCTTCAAAATGTTCTCCAAGGGAGGTTACACAGGGGATGGTTCATTAAATTTGAGCAAAGAACTGGAAAATAAGATTTCACACTCCTAGGCTTGAACAGCCTTGGTGAATTTGGGATTCCCCAGAAAACCTTGAGGAAATTTGGCAAGTTCTAGGGAGCTTCAGGAAATGCTGGAGGCATTTGCAAATGTGTTTTATTCTTAGAGCAGACCTCCAAGGTGAGGCAGAGAGTAGGGCCTCCCACTCCTGTAGGGCCTCCCTAGCCAGCTCTCAAAAGACTTTTCTGGTTGTGGGATCCAAGGAAGGTGAATGGCAGAGTCTTGGGTTTGGCTTCAGCAGCCCACTGTTAGCTCTTCTCAGAGGTCTGTTTAATTGAGTTCAACAGCCTTAATCCATATTTCCTACTTTCCAGGTGAATATCCTAACTTGGAGGATATTGAATACAGAGAGATGTGGCTCTCAGTCTTTTCTAATGCAGTTATTTGTCTCCATACAAGCAGTTTAATATCATTTACAGAGACCCAAAACAAATTCTTTGATCTGTCCTGGATTTGAACTTGACGCTTGACCAGAGCCAGTCTTGAGGACGGAATTTTCCCTCCCTCCCCGAACAGGAGTGCTCACATCTTTTCCCCAAACAGGAGTATTCACATCCTCTGAAAAAGTCTAGGAAGTATTAGGGAAGAGGTCTTTGCACAACTAGGGCTTTAAAGATAGGCTAAGATTTAAATATTGCTCCTAAAGAGTATGCAGTTTTGGGCACCATAATATAAAGAATTATATAAAGCTACTGGAGAGCATCCAAGCAAGGGATAAAAAGATGATGAAGAGTCTGGACGGGAAGTGACACAAGGAGCAGCTGGGGTCATATGGCTTGTTCAACCTGGGAAAGAGAGGACTGAGGGGAGACCTAGCAGCAATCTCCACCTTCCTCACAAGGAGAAGAGCTGGGGAAGACACTGATCTCTTTTCTGTGGTTCCCAGTTACAGAACCCAAGGGAATGGCATGAATGAGGTTTAGGTTGAATATCTGGAAAAGAATCTTCCCCCAGGCAGTGTTGGACACTGGAATAGACTCCCCAGGGAAGTGGTCACAGCACCAAACCTGGCAGAGTTCAAGGAACATTTGGACAACACTCTCAGGTGCATGGTGGGACTCTTGGGACCATCCTGAGCAGGGACAGGAACTGGACCTAGATGATTCTTGTGGGTATCTTCCAATTCAGAATATTCCATGATGCTATAAATATTTCCTACACTAATTTCTTTAATTGGGGTCCAAGAAACATTAGAAGGCCTGAAATATCAGAGACAGGTCCAGTCTGGCCAGTTTTGGGGGATCTGCTCCTGTAGCTGGTGTTCATAGCTCCATCCTGCACATTCACTGCAATGCCTGATGACTGGAAAAATTCTTTCAGATGACTGTCTTTAATTTCCTCCTTCCCCTCCCCTCCCCTCTCAAGTATATTTGTGTTCAAACTGGGTTTGGTCCTTATCATGCTCACATCCTATTTTCTCCTCCTGTTTTATAGGCAGTGGAGTCTAAATGGTGAATTAGTGACATCTTCATTATTATGGTAGTAGAGTGCAGTGCCATCCTAATGATGTTCCCTGTAGTAGTGAGCAGAAGGAGAAGCTAGAATGGGAGACATAATGATCGTATTCCAGTATAAATATCTGAAACGACAGACAAAAATTGCTGTGCCACATCCAGACTTTTCCTGTAGCTTTGTTTCACCAGCTGAAAACATCTTGGAGAACATTTGCTCACTTCAAGACTGTTCTCCTTCCTCAAGGTGCAGCTGAGTTAATGCACAGCTGCCAAGCTACCTGGCTAGAAATAGAAATTTTTCAGAGAGCTCAGCTTGATGAGGGGATCAACTCCAGATTTATAAAGAGCTCTTCCACCATGGTTCACACCTTCCTTAGGGGAAATGCCATGAGCAAAACTGCCCCAGAGCTTACCAGAGAGTAGGAGCCAGATGCTGCAAGGATTTGCTACTCTTCCTTTCTCATGTGAAGCAGGGGAAATCTTTCAGTATTGGGTTGTTTATTTTGTCTGGTGGCATTTGAACCACAAAGGACAGGGTGAGTGAGATCTTAAATAATCTGGTGGTTCAGGCAGCTTGAAGGTGTTGAAGAGAGCTGCGTGAAATCAGTTTGCAGCATTTTAAAATGTGGTTTTGGCAAAGCAAAACTGGCAGGTTCATTTCCCATCCCACAAAAGTTACGTTTGAGCTCTGTATTTGTCCAAAACCTGAACCTCTCTGTGGACATCAGACAAACCTTATTTCTGGAGTGAAACTGGGGAATTCTACTGTCCTCTCACTTTGCCCCCATTCTGAACTTCCACAGGCACACCGGTGTAGCTCCTGGAATGTGTGCTGAAGCCTGCCTCTTCATGTTTGCTCCAAAGGGATGTCCTTGCCATGCTTCACCCTCTTGGCAGCCTGGGCCTTCCAGTGAGGAGTTACAGTAAAGCTCTCTTGCTTCTCGATGTGATAAACCACCAAGTGCAAAAAAAAAAAAAATGCTGTGCCTGAACTCAGCAGAGTTTGCCCTTTGTAAAATGTGGTCTCAGTTTGCTCTGGGACAGATGATGTGCGGCCTATAAGCTGTCCATTGGAAGGAATGGCAAATGAATAAAACACTCTGATCCCAAGTGGCTTGCTGAGTTGTGGGGTACTGGCAGCTGGGAATAAGAGAGTATTGCAGAAGCACCTCCCAGGCACCAGCACCATTCCAGGGGGAAGCTATGAGTCCCTGCATCCACAGCACATACACCCATGCAGAGCTGGCCCTCGGGCACGAGGTACACAAACACCCACACCTATGTTTCTGTCCCTTAGCACTGCATCACTGCACAAACTGCATCCTGCCTAATTTTATAAATTTACCCTTTTGCAGTCATTTGCTCACGTATGATTTGAAGCCTGCAGTTCTGACAATATGCAAGTTTATTTTTTAATTCAGTGTTAGAGGAATTTGCTTTATTCACTTTTCACGCACTTAGAATTTTAAATTTTATTTTTTAATTAGACGTCTGATTTTAATTAAAATTTTAATATTGTGCACCTTGAACAAAGCTTTAGTTTGTACTCAGAAAAAACACGGGAATATGAAGCCAACAAATATGATAGAGAGAAAACAATTGGTCACTTATAAGTAGGGAGACCTCTGTGTGATATCATCTGCCCTTCTGCTTTGCAGCCCCAGGGTCTTGTTTCAGGAGTGCTATTCATTGCTAGGTGGGAGATGCAAAGGTGCTGGTGCAGCTGGCAGTCTCTCTCTGCAACCCAGCTCTGGCAGGCAGCCCTCATGATGAATTTCCCAAATATTTCTCCTGTTCCTCAGGAATCAGAGACATGACAGAGGGTCTGGCAGTAGGACAGCTGGCACAGCTCAGAGGTGCCAGAGCTGTTGTGGTGACCATCTGACCCAAGGACGTGTCGCCTGGCTCTGTCAGCTGCTCTCCCAGCCTCCTGCTCTCCTCTCTCCTCGTGTGACATGTCCTCTTCAGCGTATTCATCCTGCCTTTGGTGTGTCATGGCAACTGTGTAAGATGTTTTATTAGTACTTTTTTTCCTTTTACCCTGCAACTGAACCCAGTCTCCTGGGAAATATGGGCTGAGCCCAAAAAACATTCATGTGCCTGCCAAAATGTCATTTTTTGAACCTGTGGAGGAAGAGAAAACAAAAAAGGCAAAAAGAAGGGTCATCATGTTCTAGGTACGGCCACATTTTATGGCTTTCATCATGCTATAATTTGGGTATTTCTCCAGTAGATAAGAGCTGCTGCAGAAGCAGCATTGCAGAATTCATGGCACATGATGCTGGAGGAGACCTTGTGAGGTCACCAGGCTGTCTTCTTTACGTACACAGAAGTAGACACTCTGGAATAGAACAAAAAAACCAAAAGGACTGAAGGCTGCTTTGCATGGTGCTCTTTGGACTCCGTCTCTATAAATTCAGCCAGACACAAACACAGGGGGAAAAAACAGAATGTTTTTGTGTCTTCAAACTGGATAATAATCTCTTATATCTTGTATATCATCACCAGGCCCAGTAAGGAAAAATATCTAACTCTCCTTATCATGGTTTTTCTCAGTTTCACACTTAACACAGCTGCCATGACACAACCCAAGGTCCACCACTGCTTCAGCATTCAAGAAGACCATGTTTGCTTTCTGGGTGGCTGTAAGCCATCCTGGCTGATTTTCTTGTGGAACGCTCTGGTTTCCTGCATGAGTTACTTGACACATACCAATGACTTCCCTAGAGCTCCAGTCACTGGAGTAAGCCAAAGTTTTGTTGGAGGGCAGGAGGTGTGGGTTATGGTTTTTTTTTTCTTTTTTTTTCTTCTTTTTTTTTTTTTTTAATCTTTGGGATATGGCAACCTTAAGGAAAGCCCAGAATTTGCTCTCACCTCAGATCCTACAATGCCAGTCTGAGTGCATCCCACAACAGGTGGGCAGACAGTAGCAGAGAATTATCAGGTAAGTCAATAAATTCATGGCAGGCAGCATAACTTCCCAGTGAAATTGCTAGTAGGCACTCCTGGCCCATCATGTGAGAGAAACTGCAGCCCTCAGGGTGATAGCAGGGAAATTTTGTTCCTCTGCCAGGAGAGACTATTAAATACCAGGTTGGCACCGATTCATGTTTTTGGGAAGTGGGAGAACTGCAGGAATCAGAGCTCCTGGAGGTGGTTGACTGCTCCAGCAACAGTGTCACGTGCTGGAGATGCACGAGGGGGGAGGAAAAGTCACATTTTTCAGTGAATCTAATTGCACTGAGTGGTGGCTGGAGGGGTCCTGCAGTGCATTTTCTGAGAGTTTACATAGTTCTGGATCCTCTGCCACTTAGAATGGAAAAAAGAAAGCCAATCTGTTTGATCAGGCCTCTCCCACTCGATATGTGTATTGGATTTTACATTAAAGCTTTTAACAGCTACGTACACATCTGAGCTGGAGCTATTGTTAGCCCATGTGATGGATTAAGATCAAGAATGTTAATGTTATCCAAAGGAACGCTTTTTAATGTATATTGCGATTGTATAAACAGGGTCACCAGAGCTAAATGGGATGTCAATGACCTATGAAGATCATAAAGTAAACAAAAGATCTTAAAATAAGCATGTAACCTGAACATGTCGGGGATTGTTGTATATCAAAGGCATTTGCTTATATAAAGTAAGGGAAAATTACTTACGAGTAATGTTATTTGCCACAAGTCTACCTCTTGCCTGCTCTACAAAGGAAACCTATCCGAAGGGACTGGGGTATGTCTCCATCTACCAGGAAGCACGGAGCAGAGCCTACATGCATAATAAACATGCTTAAATCCCAGGGTGTAGCAATGAGCTGTCATTGCTGGTGAACAGCAAGCTCCTCCAGCCCTCAGTGGAGAAGGAGGGAGGACAACACCAACAAACACTGCTGCTAGGAGAGTTTCAGAGCCCTTGTGACACAGGGAGATCATGGCAGTCCATGAGACCAGCCAGCTGAGTGGGAATTAGCAGATACCAGATGGTTGAAAACAATGGGAAGAGAGTAGGAGCTTATTTTTTCTCCCCATCAATCCATTAGCATTCCCCTTCTTGCTCCATATCATTGAAATTGAGAAGTAGGGGCTTTCTTGGTTTGCTTTTGCTTACTGGGTAGTCCCTAAATTGTTGCTGGGAGTGGGGTGTGAATCCCTCCTTCAAAATGCCCTGAACTATGTGATTTGTTGTGAAACAACAGGGTTAAAATTGGCAGATTTGCCTGGAGAAGGGGGGTTCTGGGGTCTTACTGTTCCATCCTTAGTGCAGTTGATCATCACACCAAAATGCAGAGCCTTTCATTTTGGTCATGGATTGGATCCCAGTACAGACCAAGTCTTGACTTGATGTTCCTTGTGGGTCTCTTCCAACCCAGAATATTCTGTGATTTGTCCTCACTGAATTTCATTGTACCACGTTCAGACTGCTTCTGCAGTTTTGAGTTCTAATCCTGTCCATAAAGTCCCTCTCAGCCTTGTTTCTTTGCAAATTTAATGTATTCTGTCCCATTAGTTTGAGCTCTAATGAAAATAAATGCCAGGGCTGGGACTAGCTGGAGAATGCTTCTGTCATTGCAACCAGGTGTTGTAGACAACACCTTTCTGGAAATGGCTTTAAGAAATAGTCTTAGACTTGAACCCAAAATAGTTCTATCATGGCCATGTTTTCTTAATTTGCTGATGAGAATGTCATAACAGTTTACTGAAGTTATATTGCTCTTTCTATACAGGCTGTTATGATATTATAAGATTATCCACTATTGGTCTGATCATATTTGTTCTTGCAAGAAATCTGTGTTGGCAAGTTCACATTTATTTGTTATCTTCTAGGTTGTTTTCAGATGGTGTAGTTGTTCCAGATTTTTTTTCCTAGCAGGTTAAATTACTGGTCTGGAGCACACCATCTCTTTAAAAATTAAAACAAAATAAAATAATACAAAAATAAAGGATGGAGAAAAAAAACCCTAAAAGACCACTTCCTTGCCTTCTATAAGGCCCCTCAGATTAGTATTTGAGAGATGGACACAACTAGTTCCTTAGTCACCAGAGGTGATTTTCATGAAGACCACAAGGGCTGGAAGCATCTAACTTATTCAAAATTTCTGTGAGTTTATTCTATGACTTCAGGCTGGGAGTTTACCTATTTGCTTCTGGAATTGTTTTATGGAGCCCTGAATTATTGTTGATCCCAACACAAAGTGATGCAAAGCAGACTGGAAAACACAGGGAATTAATCAGCAATTTTCCTTCCTATGTTACTATTTTGCTGGCTCTGCAGAAATCTTGCTGGATAGGAGGGCTGCAAGTAAGGCTTTATTTAATCTTTTAATTTCTGTCATTTTCTGCTAGAGAATGACATCTAAATGTCATGCTGGGTAGCAGTGTGGATGAAATGGATCTTGGTACCTGTTACAGGGAAGGTGTAAGTCCTTCTCCCCAAATAGCTGGGCACTAGCACCAAGGGAGACAACGGCTCCCAGATGCTGTCAATAAATTGCCCCTTTGCCTGCAGCCCTGACCCTTTACCATAGGTATCCTGCCTTGCAGTCCTGACAGGGATTAAGCTTGCAAATGAGACCCTGAGACAGCACAAAGCTGCCCCTTAGGAGTAAGGGACTGTGGAGTTACTGTTCCTTTGTCTTTTTTCTTTTCATATCTAGTAGACCTTTTCTATGCCCTTCCTCTTTCCTTACATCAGGGGTAGGAATCTGGGGTCTTGGTGCCCTAAAATGCTCAGGAAGGCCAATATCCAAGTGTTTTCCTGCCACTTCTGGGGTTTTACTGCCACCTTATCTTCACTGAACAGACCCCCATGTGGCCTACGCCTGATGTCCCACAGCTCTCCCCAGTGGAAAGTGTGTCAGTGGCAAAGGAGGCCTGAGAACCAGGTTCTCCACTCTGATGTGAGCATAAATCTTTTTTCAGCTCTTGGGAGAGAGTTACTGATGTTTAAAGTGGTTGTTTTGGTTGCCAGCTGCCTAGCAGCATCCCTCATTATTCCCATGTTACCTCTGTGGGTCTCTTTGTTTTGGTGTTATTTGGTTTTTAGTTTGTTTCAGAGAGAGTTAATTTCCATTTACCTTTGGGAATTTTCTGTTAAGTTAATATGAACTGGAATATCAACATTTTAGAAAAATGACATAAACATGGGCTTATTTCCTTGTCTACTGGAAAAAAAGAAAATTTGCAACATTGGCAGTCCTTTGCTTTTATTTTTCCTATTAGATATGGCATATAATTTTGATTTCTTCCTTAGGTATATGTACTAATGTACCACAAAGGAGTGAAAACTGCTCGTATACAAAATGATCCTTGCTACTTGAGCAAGCTCTTCTTAGCATGCAGAAATTCAGCTGTTCTCCATCTCAGATATTACAATAGTAATCAGCAATTTAAAACTCTTTCAATAATTGTTAACCCAAAAGGTTTTGTTTGTTTGTTTATTGGCACTGACTGATGGTTATTATCAGCTTTGAATGACATTCAGCATTCATTTTGCAGCTCTGTCTGTTTTCAAATATTTGGGTATGTCCTTGTTAGGATGTTTTCAATGCAATTCTATTCACAGCAATTCCAAAGCACGCGCGCTGTATGTGATCAATTAATCACCGCTTGTAATCAAAATTTTTTCGTAACACGCGGAAACACAGACAGTAAATATGCTTTAAAATGTCTTTGTTTTGTCAGGAAACGACCTCCCAATGTGCTTTAAAATATGTAAATAGGTTTGTGCTCTATAATGAAACATTACTGTGTGGTTTGTCTAAAGAGACTTGTATGGAAGAGATGTAGTGATGAACATTTTTCATGACTTAATATTGGGGTTGTAACTTTGTGTGCTGTAACTTTGATCCACTTGGCTTCAGGGAGTCTGACAGTGACTGTGATGGCTACTGTCTTGAGTTTTTAGGACTGGAAGCAGCAGGTTTACTAAAGGAGGAGACCAAAGAAATTTCTTGGCTGAATAAACTGCTTCACTAGATAGTAGAAATTCAACACATATTTTTAAAACTGGTGCAAATGACTTTAGAACACTGCTGGTGAAGTTAAGCAGCAAGCATCTTCAGGTGTTTCTGTCCCTTCAAGCTTATTACTGCTGTTTTTGCATGATGTCTACACAGTAATTTTTCTTGAGAAGAACCACTGACCTGGAGTAAATCAGCTTTTAATACTGGAGGTGAATTTTGGGGTTAAGGTGAAGAACTCTTTGGGAGAGATTAGATTATTCCCTATCTTTCCATCATAGGGCTTTTCCTGTTTGTTTGTCTGCATTATCTTTCAAAACATCTGGTGTTGGCCTCTGTTGAGGCAACACAATCTGCAGGTTAGATCCTGTGTGGTCTTGTCTGTTGAAAAAAAAGGGCATTTGGATAAGCTAAGTAGCTGGGAGTCACAGAAAGGACTGGTTTTGAAGGGAGTTTTCAGCTGAAGATGGATGAGCTCTCCTGCTTCATGGACCCGTTCCCCCTGTTACCTGATTTCTTTGACATGCTGGCAGTTGCCCTAGCTGGGCTCTCGCTGCGAGACAGTCAGCACTGCACTCACAGCACTGCAGGAAAAATAAACCCCTTCAGACCAAGCACAACACTTGGAAAAACATGCAGATGTCTTTTTTTTTTCTTTATTTTTTTTTTTTTGTGAGTTCTGAGTTGTGCTTCCTCTTAAAGCTTTGCATACAAAGACCTTTTTGTGAAGGTTGTCAGCCTTTGCACTAGATTTGGCAATTTTCTTCTGACTCTGCTATCGTAGAGGAGGAGAGAAGAAAGGGCTGATGACAGGAGCCCATTAATTAAAATTAGATACTGTTTTAATCTTGGTCACTGTCTTGAAACCATGGCAATAGCAAAATGCCTTGGCCTCTTTTATTTTCTTCTCCACCTGATTACAACTAGAGAGGTCAGGATCTTCCCTGTGCTGCACCACCATCCAAAGCATTGAAATGGGAGTCTCGAGAGATCTGTTTAGACTTTCTGGGTTGTCCAGGCAGATTGATACCATCTGGAAGTCTGGCTGGGCAGAGGATTTGAAATCTGGACCCTGATACTGGCTTTTTAGTCTTCCATTTTTCTAAAGTAGTTTTTCAGTGGGAGTAAATGACTCTAATTGTATTGAAGGAGCTTGACTAATTCACACCAGCTGGGGGACTGGCCCCTGAGGTCTGGGCTGGTCTGTTCTTTCTGTGCAATTTAAAAAAAATCACCAAATTTTTGGATAATAGTGTAGAAATGGAAGTCCTTGGCTGCTTTGCATTCAGTTTGAGATGGAGCAGCACCTTCTGGGAAATATGTGTATTTCCATGGTGGCTCTGGCCAAGTAGATGTTTCCACTTAGGGAAATGAGCATCATTTGCCCTATTCCACTTCCATCCAGGAAAGGGGTGATGAGCTGGTGGGTTGAAGCTCTAGCAACACATGTCTGATGGTCCTTGCTGAGATGGCCAAGTGTGTAGCTACAGAATGAACAGGAAGCAAGGAACATCTGGTGGCATTAAGACTCCAGGCCATGAACTGGGGTGGCAGAGTGCTCTTCACTGATTTGTACACAATCTGCTTGGTGGAAACAGAACCCCCAAGTTAGGGGTGCTGAGTTTGGGAAGTACCTTGCCCTTCTGATGTCCCAGCATGGTATTGGTGTTTCATTCCCTCTTGGAAACAACTTGGAAATGGGCTTCTCTATTCCAGGGTGCAGTGAAGTCCCTGGGCTTCTCAGCCTTAAGATTTTTGCGATCCAGCTGAACAAAGTGTAGAAATCTTTGCATAATTTTTGTGTACTTGAATACCCAGCACACCGGAGTTTATCTTTAACACAACCAGAGGAAGGAACACTGTGGCTGAGGTGTTAATACTGAACTGCATATTTACTTTGGTCCTTTTCTCTTTATTCTGCTTTAGCTGTAGGATCCTTTAAAGGAGGAAGAAAAAAGAAAATATGCTGCTTGTCACTTTCTCAGATGATACTAAATGACCTTTCTGTGAAAGAAGAAGATGATTCTAGGTAGCGGGACTGAAGCTTTGTTGTTAAAGTCAAATCCTGTTTGCTGTTTAGGCCAAAGGAACAAAAACATAAATATACACAAATAAGGAAGCAAGAGAAGAGGGAAAATAACCATGAAAGACAAGAAAACTCAGTTTCTGATGATTGCAGTTCACTCGCTGCAAATCAGTGGGTGATATTTTTGCTTGTTGTGGGCTTTAAAGGAATCAGACCAAATCCTCAACACACGTACACCCTGTTCCATTGTACCACTCTCTACCTGGGCTGTTGTCTTACCTTACCTTTCATCAAGGACTTGCAAGAGAGGATTTTTCCATGGCTGAACAAGCTTGACCTTTATTAGGCAGGAGGTTAAGAGGAGAGAAAATGGAAGATAGAAGAGACAGGCCTAGAGTGACTATTAATAGGAATTGAGGTTTACATCTCAGTTGCTGCTGAGGGATTCAATAGAATCTGATAATCTGTATATCTTTATCTGGAGCAGAGCTGCACTGATAGGCTTCCTTCTTGTTTTCTTTCCCTCAGGTGGCTGGGTTGGAACATCTTTTAATATCTGCAGGCAGTGATATATGGCTGAGTACCAGTAGCAGAGATGGCAGGAGGCTCTGCAAAATTGCTTGCCATCCACTGAAGCTTTTGAGTTGTAAAACACCTCTTGGTAATGCAATCTCCCAAAAGCTTGGAAGCGTTGTTCTAGCAGAGCTGGTCATAAAGCAAATATCAGCTCATCCTAGCTGTGGGCTAGCTTGTGATGGTCTTTGAGCCAGCTTGGCCTTGGAGACTGTGCAATTCTCTGGTGGTGCTGGTGCTTCTCATCACTGCCATTTGTATTTGCATCTGGTCCTTACTCATACACAGGCAACCCCCTCCTTGTGACCACCACTTTGATGTGGCTAAGATGGTCCTCTGACCTCACTGCACATTTCTCAACAACCATGTCGTTTCCTCCATGAAGCCCATCAAGTTGTCATTACTTACTTCAGTTTATTTTTGCAAATCATTTTTATATAACATACATGTGTATGTTCAGGGTTGCCTTTCACCTGCTTAGGACATGGAAAGACATTATTTTGAACTTAAGAACAGTCCTTCCTCTACATAAATATTTTACAAGGCTTGCAAGGGTCTTTTGGGGTTAGGAATGATTTGTTCCGTCAATTCAAAATGTTACCTAATACCAATAAATGTTAATAAAGAGCTTGTAGTTGGCATCATATACCAAAGCACTGTGCATTCATTAAAAATCACCTATGCAAGTGCAAGGCCAGCCAAAATAATCTCCTAATCAGTTATAAAAAGTCCACAGTACTTGTCAGGAGTTCAGTGTGGGGCAATAGCATTGAGAGTTGTGGTTTCTGGCTGAGGCACTAAATCTGTTGCACATGGAGACAAGCCAGAGTAAGAAAAGTCCTCTCTGGGACCCAGTCTTTCCTATGTTTGGGGTGAAGGAGTGTGGATTTGAATTTGAAAGAACAGTAAGTCCTCACATGGCTGGTATTCTGGGTTTATTGCTGTTACAAAGGGAAGAGCACATGCCAGAGGTCTGCTGTTTTGTGGGGACAGTTTTGTGAATGTTTTCCAAAATACCTGGCTCCTTCAGTGTGCCAGAAGTCTCCCTGCATGTCACTTCTTATGTGAGTTCAATGGCGTGTGTGATTTGGCATTCACAGGGCTGCAGAAGGGATATTTGGGGTGTTATATATTTTTCCAAAGGCAGTCTTCCCACAGTGGCTGAGCTCTTCCCACATGAGGTAAATCCTGACCTTGCCTGTTGAAGCTGCTTCATGGCTCTTGGCTGGTAGAGCAAAGCTTTAGCAGTGAGGAACAAGCCACTCTATCTTCCATGCTCCAGCTAAGTTAGTATTAAAAGTTAATTTGTTATGTCTGGGTATTTAGGACTTTAAAGACCCCTTTGGCCAACCATCACTCATGAGTAAGTATGCCATCTCTCTGTGCACTTAAATGGAAAACAAGTTGAAGTGTCTCCAAAGAATATACTTTTGACTGAGGCTGGAAAGCTTGCATGGCCACTTTTCAGGCAGTTTTTAATATGAGATTAGATCAGGAAATACCAGAATGGGGCTCATGAGGTGCATTCTGTAATCAAAGGGGAACATATACCTTTTTTCTAAATGCCCAATTGCTGTGATGATTTATTAACTGAGTAATCTCTTTCCATCTCAGAGTGATAGATGTTTATGTCCGGTGTGATTATGTTCATTCCTGTCCTGATGGAGCTCAGAAGTCCATGTGACATGGTGGGACTGCGAATGCCTCATTGCAGAGAGCGTGCCAGGCAGCAGGGGACAGTGCCTGGTGCCCTAGTGCCTCCAGAGCCAGTGCTCCCTAGGGTCAGCAGCAGCCTTGACCTTTGGAACATGCTGTGGTTCCAACCCAGAAGGTCACCTATGTCTTGCAGCTCCTTTCCACTGTTTTTTTTTTTTTTAGAATTATATTTTCCCCCTATCTGTGTGTTCTTGGGAGCTACGGGCTGGTAGGGTTTATTTAGCTGTCTTCACCTTTCAGCCTAGGGCCCTCTTTGCAAAGACACCATGAGATGTGTGCTGGGAGTCCTGTTTTGGTGATGTGTCAGGTTGAACATGCCATGTGTCAAGAATGGTTGCACCCATGTGGTACCAGCTTTCACACTGGCTATGGCCAACAGCGCAGCTCTGCTACGTCTTGGAGATGCAGGAGTTTGACATTCCCAAGTGTGTGGTCCTGAAACTATGTATTTGAGCAAATGATGTTGGTTTGGCATTTTTAAGCTGCATACATGCTTACCCACCAGTTGAGGCAGTCTGGAAGTTCAAGTTGTAGCTACTTTGGTTTTGCCAGTCTATAAATATTCATTGTGCTTCTTTCCTTGCACCAATGAGAAAAAAAAATTAAAAATTATTGTCTTCAGGAGGGCAGTGCAATATACTTAGGCATAGGCATTCCCACAAACTAAGATGGGTTGAAGAAGGCTTAGCCTTTGGTTTATGAGGCAAAGGTCAAACGTGACATGTTCCCAGATGATGGATTGTCAGTATTGCTTTGCCAGACCATGTTACCAAAATTCTAGTTCTTTGTGCATCAGCACTGTATTTATTTAGGTTGTTGTTTAAAAGTGCCAGAATGAAACCTGCTGCCTCTGCTGTTTTGCATGTTTAGTGTAATAAAATATGCGGTTGGTATGACTGGATGCTGGCTTTTGTACAGCTGCTGTCATGTTTTGTTTTCATTTTGTTGAGTTTTATACACTTTTCTCATCAAAAGAGGCTTGCACTATTTGTGTAGGTGTCCATGAGAGGCTTGTGGAAAAGACACCTTGATCCTGGCTCTGTTTTTGATGGTGCATGGGTGGGATCACTGCTCCAAAGTCAACAGTTAAGTCACAGGTGCTGTGAATCCTTAAGATACCCATACTGGAGCACAGGCACAAGAGGTTGGGAGTAGTTGTGTTGAGAAAAATCTTCTTTAAATACAGACAGAAATGCTCCCTACTTATTCAGCAGCTTCTGCAATGTACTGTGGAAGTAGTAATCCCTAATAGGACTGAACAAATGTAGCTGAATTTAGAATACTCACCAAGGTTGTCTGGACTTCCCCAAGTTGCTAGGCAGAGAATATCTACCACCTTCTTAACACTGATTCCAGGTTTCTTGCCTTCCTCCTACTCTGGGCTTGTCAGACTGGAGCCAAACCATCACCACTCTCTTTAGGAAGGTTTCCCTAGTTTTCTGCAGGAAAAGTAAGAATGACCCAAGTGGAGCTGTTACCAGACCAACACATGAAAAATCCATCAGTGAGAAGGGAGTGAAGAAAGGAGAGGAGTGGAAAAGGTTTTTCCTGTAGCTTGTCACAGGCCTGGTTATGACGTGCTCATGGTGACGTCTTGCTCCCACTTCACCACTGATGCACGTGGTTTTTTTTGGCTAATCCTGCAATGTCAGCTCACGAATTAATGTTCACCATGCTATGGTTTCCTGTGCTCTGGTAACACTTCAACCAGGTATCTGAATACTACAGGACTTCTTAATTAAATTGAAATTATTTTGCAGGACCATCCAGAATAAATACTTCTGGACAACAGAACATGGTTGGTAATACGGAACATGTGATTTGTTTTTTTTAAGGAACTGATACGGGAAAACGTTTCCACACTGACAAAAACAGAACAAATGTAGGTCAGTGTCTGAAGGAGATGAAAGAAACCAAGTGTAATGAGAGCCTATTGTTTCATGCTGACATATGCAGGAAGCTTGTGGAGAAAGAACATCAAACTAAAATGTGAGGAAAAAAGAATAGAAGGCATGAAAATCATCATACTCAAGAAAACAAAGAGATCAGAAAGTTAAGGGGCATGCTAAGAAATCTGCACTGGGAGGCTAAATAAATGAGTTTCATATTTCCCCTTCTTCCTTCCCTTCAGTTCCGGGTTTCTCTCTCCCATTTGTCTACTAGGTAGTAGCTCTTCTTCCTTCCAGGAATACTTTGATTTTTTTCCTTCCTCTCCTGCAGATGCCAGGGCCTAGAGAGATCCAGATGGCAAGCAGACCAGCAAAAAAGGGCCTCTTTACTATTTCACTTCTCATCTTCCTCTCAAGTTAAAACACATGAAAGATCTATTGAAAAGAACAGACAAGTCTTATTTACTTTTTAATAAGTAAATTTAGTTTATGTATTTAACAGAAGTTAGTACACTGTTCAAACAGCTGGAATAAATATGAAGAAGCAATTTAGATTCTAATTCTTTACTTTGTTCACCAGTCTTACACTGATTTTCTCGGACGTCAGAGGCGTTTTTCTGACTTGGGCAATGGGCATAGAGAATTGGTCCTTCATGCTAATTATTTCTGCCACCCATTGTCATCTGGAAACATCTTTCATAGCTCTGGCCAGCCAGTGCCTTCCTCAAAATTTTAGTTGATCTAGGAGGCTTAAAACTGTTCTCAGCTCTGTGCAAAGAAAAAGTGATTCCCTACTCAATAGGGCTGCATGGGAATGAAACTGCTGCAAGAGTACATAGTTATGTCCTGTGTTTTTACAGATGAGGCATTGGTGTATTTTTTCTTTTTTTTTTACCAACTATTTCCTTTTCATATAGCTTTTCCCACCTCTTGTAATAGAAAAATATATTTGTGGGAATCTGTCTGTCTGAATCCTATGATACCCCATAGACTTGAGTCTTGTCATCCAAGGGTTCACCCAAGGGGGACTGCCCTGGTCACTGTTCAAGTGTTCCCAGCACTATCCCTTCCCATACCCTCGCTTAAACAGGATGGATACCAAATTTCCACTCTGTCACAATAATGAAGGGCTCCTGTGGCAGTCTGATGGATGGGCTGGGTCTGCTCCTTGTGAGTGGAGAATTCATGGCACCGTGAAATATGTTGTCTGATGAAAGGTGTCACAGGGCCATTGCTATCCCTTTAAAAGTTCTGACAGTAAAATTGTGAGTCCTAGCAAAGAACAAAAAAATCTTCTATTAGTTCTCCTTACAATATATAGACATGAAGCCCAGATTTTTGGGTTGTGTTAGGGCACAGGGTGACGATGACTATTTCACTTAGTGATACATTTGAATTGGTGATTTATGCAGCCCAACGTTGACTTTCATTTAGCTCATGTTACGAGCAGAGTAATTCAGTCCTTAATGAAGTGTACCTCATATGACATATTGAACATGGGATCTGACAATCAGTGGTTGCAAACCAACCTAGGTTACATTTTCTTTTGTCATTGAATGTGGGCTGGCAGTTCATAAACTTAAACTGAGGCATGCAAACCGATCACTCTCTCTTAAGTGGTGCTGAAGAGGAGAGACCTGTGTTAAAACAAACTTTCCTCATTCTTTTAAAGGAAAAGGAGGGAAAAAACTTCTGCATGAGCTGTGTTATGCATCTGAGAAAGTTGACATTCATGTGTGTATATACACACACTTGTTTAGTTTTCTGCTGTGTGAGTACATAGAAAAAAAAGTGTTAACAAAAAGATTCATGCCCTGACCTATGCAAAACTTTGGATTGTGCAGTAGGCGAGTGAGAGAATTTGATCTACATGCTCCTGAGCAGACAGACCCAGCTCTGAAGTAGTATAAATTATGCTTACATCAGCTCTTACAGGGGTTCAGGGCAAGGCTGTTGGGTAAGCAATAGGCAGCACAGCCTGCCTGGCTTTGGGGCAGCTGGGGGATGTGAGGGGGCCTTTCTCTGCATGCATTGGAAAGGACTCAACAGAACAGCTCTGAACTGCAAATATGCAAATCTTTTTTATATTTATGTTAAGAGATTAGTCCTTTATTGACTGTGAAGAAGGAAGCAAAAGTTTTGAGTTCTTCCAAGAGGCAACATTTAAAAATGAGAAAACCTGTGCTGCAGCAGACTAAGTCACAGCTTTGTTTTTTCTCACTGCAAAAAGTTGACTTAAAGTAGCATAGCAAGTGTGTTGCTTTTGCGTGCAAACCAGGTTCAGACATCTATGTCATCCACTCGTTTCCTTCTTCATTTTAGAAAACTGTTAAAGGATGCTTTTAGTATTTGACTGTGAGAGTAGGGGAAAGAATGGAGGTAAGCAAAGGACATCAGTTTCTGGGCCACTTGAGAATGATATATTTTCCTTTTAAAAAAATAGGGGGTGGGGGGCAGAAAGGACAGATGTTATGTCCCAGAGTGTTTTCTGGGAAAAGGAGGACAAATGAAAGGACAAGAATAAGAAGTTGTAACAAAGGAGAGCTTGTCAGTCTGTGCTACAAGGGAGGAGTGTGGGAAAGATGCTAGTTTAGGTTAAAATAGCACTGCAACTGGACAGCCTGCGTTTTAACTCTGCCTAACATGAAATTATCCCAAACTTCCCCACCAGTTGGATGTGAGGTGCCAGTACCCTGACCAGTAAACTGCAGGTCCAAAATCGCCTGGTGCCCTGGGACAGCAAAGTCAGGTGTGGGGGTAGGGCAGCTGGGCATAAGAAATAAAGGTGCTTTCATTTAAAATAGGCAAAGTCCTGCTCATTTTTGGTGCTTGGCCCATGGAGCTCTTGATCTTATGCTACTTTTTTTTTTTTTTTTCTTTAGTTGGGGGAGGATATTCTGGGCAGCCTCAGCACTCCTTGTCTAGGAAGGGAATAGGGTTGACACTAGGGAAAACAGGCAGAAATTATCACCTTGAAAATATTCAAGGATAAAGGATTTCTTTGACAAAAGAAACCCCCAAATTAGAAAAATACAGTGAAGGATTCTCAACTTTCAGGCTTATATAAATTCTTGTTGAATATCCATTTGATCTTAAGCCTTAGGATTTATTTAATGCAGTATATTTGATATCTTGATGTTTTTGTAACTCTGCCCTGAAAAGAATAGCAGGGGACAGGGATGGAGAATCCAACCCCAAGATCATGACATTTTATTTTAATATTGGCCATGACATGGATTTAGCTTTCCAGGAAGAAAATGCACTATCATACCTCAATATTAAACTGCAAAATGGTCAAATAGGTAATATTTGAAGTATTTGTGCATTACTAACTAAACAGCTGATTGATCAAGGGAGGGATGTTTGACTTTTTTGTGGAGGACACAGTAATTAAGTAGAAACCAAATACTTCATAAAAAAAAATTAAAACAATCCCAGGAATAGACCACAAAATCCTAGGTTCCAGCTCAGCCCAACACTATACAATTTCATATTTGATTTATTATGTTTTAGCCTGGGAGCTTCAAAAGTGTCTAAAAGTTTGATAGGCAAACCCCAGTGAGATTCTCCTGGCTCCTTTAAAAATGGTAGGAATTTTCTATTTACAGCATCACTAGTGATCAATGGAATTTTTGGGACAGTTCAAGAAATATTAAACAGGCTGAGTTTGCTCTTTATGAATTAGTCTGGTGTTTATTCAGCAGCTCATTTTTCATCGAAGCACAGTATTAAAATTTCACTTGTTTGTTATAGGGTTGTCAGAAAGAAATCTATTTCCAAAAATATACATTTCCATCTTCTCGTACCCTTTCTTCTTGCTGTAGCTAAGGTTATGTCAACACTCCCAATGTAAACCCCCTCTTTTCAAGGATTAGTAATGCTGGCATCATCAGCCCAGACTCAAGAATAGCAAAACCATGAAATATCCTCTCTAGGATCAGGTTTTGAAACAATTGTTTTCAGTGCCTTTGCCTTTTGTGTTAAGCATCCTTCTGTATCCAAAGCAGTGGCATTCAGGTTCTGTTCTAAAGTTATAGTTAAAAGAAAGAAATTGTGTAGGCCCACATATTTTCATAGAAGCATTGAAACATTTGTGTCTGAAGTTTAAACTGGATGCCCAACTAAGACTTAAAAATCAGTCCCTGCTCAAGCTCAGCAACTTTTTCCATGGTGTTGTTTACCACACGTAACCATAGTAACATCACAAGGGTCCATGCCAGGGCTCTTGGATGGTGTACTCTTCCTACTTGTTGCCATCTTTTGGATCCTCCTATAATATATACATTTAAAACAAGTATACAGCTGTATATTTGCTTAATCTGCAAATGTTTTGGCATGTCCCATGGAAAAGTAAGAGCTAAACCCTTCATGAGTCTTAGGAATGTCGGTGTGGTGCTGTGGA
Organism: Passer domesticus; assembly: GCF_036417665.1. NCBI lineage: Eukaryota > Metazoa > Chordata > Aves > Passeriformes > Passeridae > Passer > Passer domesticus. Next base: position 107,675,821 of record NC_087476.1, on the reverse strand, counting down.
GTTCGTCATTCACTCCTTCTTTCCTATCTGCCTGGTTCCCCATCATGGAATGGGCTGAGCTGTGGAACAAAGTGGTCATTGTCATATTCTGTGCCCCCTTTTTGGTACCAGCTAAGTGGCTCAGCGAGAAGGTCTTAAGGCATGGCAGAACTGCTGCGAGGTTCATCTTCGTAATGCATTGCTTGAACATTCAAATGTGTTTTGTGTTCTGGAGAGCTCAAGGCTGGTTAAGCATTCCCTGGGCTCACAGCCTGTTACAGGTGACAAAATTTGTTCATAACACAGCTTGATTTTGTTTACATGCAAAATTGCATCTTAATTTTTCCACTCAATGATAAAGCACTGGCCTTTCCTGGCTGCCAGAGGTAACTTATCCTTGGCTGAAGGAAGTCTTCTACAGTCAGAGATCCTGGTGTGTCTGTGCTCTGCATGCAATCAATTACCCAGCTGGATTTTGTACAAAAATGGATTAAAAGAGGCTGGGATGGTGAAAATTAGATCAATAGTTTCTAATGCTTCTGTTGCCCTACTTTTCAAAAAGCTGGGATCATACCCTTAGAGCAGGAAGAGCTGAGGTAAGGAGTGTCCAGTGCTTCTCCTTGCCATAACAAGACTTCAGAGTCAACACAGTAAATTTTCATGGATCTCATTGCCAGGTCCAGTTATGGCACCAGTTGGGCCACCAGGTCTTTCCTCATCAGCCTCTAGCTGAAGGTGATTGTGAGAGCATAAAATAAGACAATAGAATGGTTAAAGATTTTTCACAAGATGTTTTTAAAGGAAGAAGCAGCTGGTGACAGAGTGGGCACTGGTGACATGAGCAAGGCTTGAACAGAAGAGTAGTGAAGAAAAGAATGAAACTTTAGGCCAGAGGATGGCTGAGCCTACTAGGCCATCTTGGTCTTGGAAACACCTGATCAGCAACCTTGGGAAATGATGGAAACTGTTGGAAACTGCAGGTGAGGCCTCTTAAAATGCTAAACTTTCTTGGGAGTGTGGAAGCAGGAGCAGCTATTTTGAGGCAGGATGGGGATGTGTAGTCATGTAACTAAAGGCTAGCATCAGAGGAAAACACCTCACTGAATACCTGGAGGCTCAGATGAAAAAATAATCATAGGAGTTAGAAATTTTGAACCCAGTTAACTTCCTAATCTCAGGAAAGGCAAAAGGGCAAAAGCAAAAGGGCAAAAGACAGGGAGGGCAAAAGCAGCCACCTGTCAGATTTGCTCCCAAGGAGCCAAGCAGGGTCAGACTTCATGATGGTGTGGACCTGGCTCTGTAGCCACTGGACTGAACCAGTCTGCTTGTACAAATGTGCTTCTGAATGCCAGCTTGAAAACTAGTCTGGCTTTCAAACATTCCTGCTTGCTTTCCTTTCTTCCATTATTATTGTTTTAAGTCAAAGATGTCATTTCTAGATGCTCTTGACTGATGCATATCCAGTGCTTTGTACGCTGTGCCTGGAGTCTCTGTGATTTTTGCATGACAAGAGGATTACATTTATACAATTAATTAACATTTGCTTGACCACTTTTATCCAATTTCTTTCTCTAGCACATAAAAGAGAACCTGACATAAATTTCTCTTTCAAAACAATTGACTTAGCAACTGCTGACCTTCTGTTCTGTCATTCTGAGGATTGATTGGATATTGTTGAATTGTTTCATTCTGCAGTAATTAAACATAAAATTAATTATGCTAGTAACCTATTATTTCTTTGAACCAAGGACTAAGTCATTTGTTTTTGCTTGGTTACTCTGCGAGTTTTAACATCAGACAGCAAAACCTTGCTGTTACAAACAAACTAAACAGTATAAAGGGAGCAATTTAATAACCTAAATAAAATATAAAGACTTCTAATTTCCGTATGGCTGGCCTATTGCATTAGGTTAATATAATTTGATCTATAAATCTTTTAAACCTTATGATTTTGTAATTTAAACATTTCCTGGATGGCTAATCATGCAGGGAAAGAATAATAATAATAAAAAAACCCCTAACCTAAAACAAAATACACGCCAAAAATATACCTCAAAAGTAGATTAAAAGATTAGATAGGAGGAGCGTTTGTTGAACACTTGGTGAGCCCTAGTATGTCTGAATATTTCTGGGGCTTGCTGCTTACACGAGTCTGTCTGCATTCAGTCTGGTGCTGATGAAGAATTTCCTTTGTTATGATGAAAGTGTTGTTAGATATTTACATTGCTGGTATTTGGTGTAGAAAGGAACATCAGAATGACAAGTTGATATTATCAAAATGTATGTGCTCATGGACACCAAAATAGTATTTTGTGGTTTTCATTAGCATAGCCCATATTAATTTAATTAACATGATTGAAAGTTATACCATACCATGAAGCAGATACCGAGCCCAGGCTTATTACTCCCCCATGGGCTGTAAAATACTATGGCTGACAAAAGGGGTGCGTGTTTGTACATGTGTGCGTTTCTAGCTGCACGTTCACCTGTGTGCTTTGTCCCAGAGCTGGTGGGGATGGTGTGGTCATTACCATGCACAAGGCAGAATGTGGTAAAATAAAAATGGGTAACCATCCAGCTCCAGTGGCAGGTGAGCTTTTCCCAGGATTGTGTGCCGATGCCCCTGTGAGGGGTGGTTGTCCCGTTTCAGGATCACCAGCAGCTCCCAAGGCTCTGCCTCCATCACCAGCACAACCTGGGATGTTTTAGACTTCATGGTGGAGCACTGCAGAGAAACCTTTGATGTTTGTGATTGCCAGTACAAATCCTGGAGGTGGCCTCGAAGGTTGGCTCTTCATACCCCCTGATTCCCGTTGCCACCAGCAGGGCCATCAGTCAGGACCTGCTGCCACGCAGGAAGAAGGACATAAAGGAAAACACTCCTCTGCCTTTGTCTCCCTGATGTTTTGGGCAGCTGCCTGCTTTGTTTGTACCCAGAGTCAGCTCTGGTGGAGTCCTGTAACATCTCCAGGTTGCTCTGTGTATGTCTCTTTCTTTGTTCCTCTCCTATTTCCTCTCAGAACGATTTTTGCTGGCAGCCAGCTTTTCATGATGCTCGAATCTCTCTGAACTAGAGCTAAACTCCTGTGCTGTGACAAGGCATACGTCAGAGATGAGGGAATCTTGAACATAAATGACTTTTTAATTGTATGACTCCACATAGCCCATTGCTGAAAGATGTGGTGGGCAGGAGAGAGCAATCCTTTACAGACCAAACACAGATACCAATATATGAGCCCTTTGTTCTTGCTCCCCTGCCCTAAGGCAAGCAATACACTCAGGTCTGTGGACATCAAGCCTAATTTGATCACACTTAGCCCAGTGAAACTATATTGACTTCAGTGGAGACACTGCTTTCCAGTGATATAAATGAGAGCTAACTAGTTCTTGAGGCCAGTAGCTATTACCACTCGGGATAAGAGCGGCATGCAGCAGTGACGGCTGCCTGTTCGTCATCAGCTGAGAAATGTCTGCTTTGTGGGCATGTCTTTCAAGGCTCATTTGTCACCTTTGTGTGGAGGAATTTTGGCCAATGAGTTGTGTTTCAAGTGTCTGAGCATTTCTGTGGGAATGGTTTGATTAAAGTCCTGCCGTTAGCTCATTGTTCAAATGTGTGGTCTCACTGCCCGCAGGAGTAATGTGGAAAAATTTCTGAAGGATTCTGTTTCCTAATAATCTGGGGTTTTTTTCAAGGCTTTGACCTGTGCTCATTCTGTATGAGATCAGTCATCCCTGTCTGTACAAAAGGGTCTTTGGTCCTCCCCAGGCTCTGCTGGCTCCCATCCGTTCCAGTCCCCGAGCTCCATCTGTGTGGATGCACCTTGCTCCCCGCTTTTTAACCTTAAAAGCTTTATTTTTTCAGGGTAGCTTCAGAGATGCTGTTACTCTATAACTCCCCATTTGTGACTTTTTTTTGTGGAAAAGCCTGTGCCAGAATCTTTGTCTGCTTGCAAACTCACTGTTATAATTTAATTCAATAAATCAGATTCTCAAAGCTTTATCCTTACCAAGAGAACTGCAGGGAACTTTCTACCATGCTTTCAGGATATAGGTATCCATTTTTTCAGCTTGCCATATCCAGCAATAGCTGGAAGCCTCTTGAGATAGTTTAAGAAATATTTTTTAGAGATGTGATAGATGAAGAAAATATTCTGCAGCTTCTGGATCTCCAGTCTCAAGAGCCATCTCTTAACGTTTAGAAAATTTTTACATGACAAAGCTTTGCAGCATGGGGCTGTGAATTTCTATCTGTTGTTTTCCTAAACACTATAGCTCAGATAGTGCTGATTTTGATATATTTCAACCTCTGGCCTTGGCATCTTGAAGGGTATAACCCTGATGATCCCTACTGCAGCCAGCCAGCAGGGTATAGAGAACTGAATGCTGTGCATCCTTGTGCCCACCTGCCCTGCACACTCTGTTCCACACCAGTCTGCTCCAGCTGTGCATAAACAGCTCAGCAGTGAGTTATGTGTTCCAGCTGACTATTGCTGATTATAAACCTGGAGTTATTTTTCATGGCCAGACCTTCTGAAGCTGCTCTTGGTGTCTTACTTGATGATGGGAGGAACAAAACATGTTAGAAGTTTTCTCACAGGGAGTTACTTGCTCCTCCTTATGGAGCCCTTATGGCTTTTAGGATAAAAGTCCTGACTCTGGGGCTGACCTGGCCCTGATTAGAGGGGGAAGCAAAGCTTGAACCAAAGCACACACATTGCTGAGGTCAGAAATGGAGGAGAATGAGATACAAAATAATTTTTTGCAAATATAGATCAAAGTAGGTTTGTACCACTGTCTGAAGCTGGAACAGGGAAAGTAAAACTAACACAGGGCAAAAGTGGTAGGAGAGCAGTAGTAATAGTAGGAGGAATGCTTGCAGACTGAGCACATAGTGACTTCTATAACTGTTCTAGCAGAAATTAGGAATTGATTTTTGTTGTTATTGGATAAATGATTTCAGGAAAATACTGGTTAGAACAACAGCTGAGTTTTATGTCAGAATGATGACTATGCATAAGCACTGAGATCAAATCACCTGGTGTTTAGACTTTATTGTGCTACGTTACAACTGCTCAACCCTCTTCATATCAGGTGTTTTGCTTTCTTGCTTTCTAGGCTAAGTTTACTTGCTTGTACTGATGGGAATGTTGAACTCATGGTTCTTGTGATGGAAAAGCTCGTTTCTTTTTACCACACATGTTTATAGAAATGAGAAAATGCCAGTTTAGTCTCTTGCTTTGTGTTTAGTTTCTTACTGATAGTGGAAACTTTAGGAAAGAGCGACTACTTGGGCAGACCTTCTCTGAGAACAAAGCACCTGAGGTTTCCCTCTGATAATGGGTGGCTCCAGGAAAAGCTAGCTCCAAATCAAACAGCGATGTCAATGGTGCTCCGTAGTGGACAAAAAGAGACCTCAGTGTTACCATGTTTTCAGATTAAGATGGGAGGATTAAGGAATTTTACTCAGCAATTTGAGATGCTTTGTTAAGAACGAAGGAGATTTGAGCTGCTTTGTTCTCAAACCACATGTTAGTGAGAAAGCAAACAGGCCCTTAATCCTGACAGACAGCAGAACTTGACATCAGTTTGTCCCTGGAGAGGTGACCAGGAGTTCCCCATGCCAAGCTAAAATGGTAATTTCTTCTTTTTTTAGGAGGCTTCTTGAATCCTCACACTCAGGGCTGCACACCTCCATGTACTGTGCCTAACCATTGTCAAAGCCTTGTGCTCCCCAAGACAGGGTAACATTTAAAACCCCACACAGAAGGTGACAAAATGGTTACTGAATTGGGCTAAAATATGTTCTAACTTAAGGTCATGTCTTTAGTCTTAAACAGGACCATGCCAAGAAAAAAAAAAGGAGCTGATAATTTTCCTGTTTGGGACTTTGGCTGGTTTCCTGTAGCAATAAAAATATAGCAGTCGACATATAGACAGCTGAGTATATACACGCTCGTATACTACCCTCTGACACAAATGTTAATGTCTTATATAGATCTTTGAGATTCTTTTAAACATCTAGTTACATTTTGAGGTCATGTCCTCAGAGGTCATTGATGTAAGCATGTTTGTAGAAAGAAACAAACAGCTCATTGAATTTGGTTTCCCATTTTAACATACATCAGTGAAATTAAATACGCGATGTTAGAATGTCTGGCAACAAACCCATTTTCTGATGTATAAAATTTGACTTTTCCCCTCTGTGTTTATGTCATAGCTAATACACAAAGATAAAGTGCGTATACTATACTCTGCATATTTACTGAACTTTGGCAAGTCACTAAGAGTCAGTACTCAAATCAAATAAGAACCGCCCGATTTATAAAATACCCTTCTAAATTAATTTTATTATATTAAAAAGGAACTCTAGGTTGATACGAAGCCAATCAATAACTCATGCTTCCCACTGTTCAGCAAATATCAACTATCCCTTTCTAATCTTTGTGTTTTGTCACCACTGCAAACCCGTTGTGAAAAGCTGCCCTCATGTATTACTTAAATAAACAGTGTAAATGCACCCAAACAAGATTAATCTCTGTACATGCTTATTTTTTCTGCAGGCACTGAGTATCAAAACATCTTAGTTTTGTAAAGGGATCTACTGCAGGTAATTAGATTCATCTTCCAATTTGTTCATCCTTGATTTGCAGCTGGCATTACTTTTTTTTTTACATTATTCTGCTGTCACCTACTAGCCTTTACACAACAATTTAGGTGAAAGGATTATTTGTACTGGGATAGCAGAGTCAGGTTTTGTTCAGAAAAAGATCTCCCATCTTCCTCCCAAAACTGCATTTGTATGTGAATAATCCAAAATGTGTACAGGGCTGATTTAAATTCTTTTTGCTCTTCCAAATTTCCAGAGAGCAGTAGAAAAAACAAATAGTTAGGTTTAAGGGGCAAGGAGGTTTGGAAGTGGCTAGTAGTCAAAGGAGAACTTGACCTTCCTTTTAAATTATTATATGAAAATTAAATCGGCAATATATAAATTCAAGAGTCTTATCAGTATCACCATTTATTCCTTGTAAACAGCATGGGAAACCTGGCAGTGGTGTAGCAGGATCTGAATAAGAGAACAGCAATTTACTAATTCCCTTTTAAAGACTAACAGAGTCCCCAAACACAGCTTTGGCACCCTGCTTGATTCAGTTGCTTCATGCTTCTAGGAAGGTTTATTGACTATATAAGGATCAAATAAGGGGTAAGCTGAAATCAGAAACACAGTATTCATTCATTTAACTCTGCTATAATAGAGTAAATTCAGGGTGACTCAAGGGACACAATGTCTTGTAAAACATATGTACTTAATATAAGGGTCATAAAATTTATTAAATTAAAAGCTAGGTTAAAAATAGGAAGAAAATTTATGCTGCTGTCTAAATGAGCAATAATTTCCCTTTGGCCTTTCACTTTCCACCTAATATGGGTTCTAGGTTTTGTTGGGTTTTGGGGTTTTTTTGGGTTTTTAAATAGTCAACTGGTAAAATCTTCATTGTTCACATGTGAATGCAAATCACTCTACCAGGTGAACTGGTATGCTAAACAAAGAAGAGGAGGTGTGGCCAGCTGGGAGAATATATTGCATCATAGCTGACCACACATGAAAACCTATAGGTATACATTTATTATTTTGAAAGGAAGAGTCACTTGCTCCAGACCAACAATGGACAAAAATCTTTTTTGGTCTTATGGCTGAAAAAAACAAAAATTTTGTTTTGTCACTCCACAAAGATGCCCCATTTCTGGTGGCATGTCAGCCAGGAGCCTCTTTCCCTAGTGATTCAACCATGGGCTTTGTAAAGAGATGCTCTTGCATGAATGTTGAACAAATGCTCCAGGGACGTGAGACACAGAGAATCTCCCTGTCCTTGACAGATGTATCAACAAAACCAAAGTGCTCAGATGAAGTCAATGTAATTATCCTGCAGTCCTGCAGAATGACAGCAGAATTTAGCTCCTTCGATCAAGACAACCATTTTCTATTAGAGATCTGGGGAGGTGTGGTGCAAATAAAGCGTTGTGACCTAAATCCTCCTCCCTAACCCCTAAGAAATCAAAGTGATGTTGGCCATCCTTGACTCATGACACTGGCCAGACCATTCGTAACTGAGAGCTCTGCAATGTTTGCTCAAAGGCATAAGTTGTTAAGGAAGGCTGTGAAAAGCTTGTGTGTGCTAGAGGGCCACCTTTTTTTTCCATGTGGTTTTACACAGAATAACACAACCAGCCTCAATTCCCATCCCCTGTGTGCTATGAAGGTTTTTTTTTTTTTCTTCATGCTGTTTAAACACTTCTGCACCCAAATCTGTCACCCGTGACCTCATTAAGTTGCATTTAATCACAGAGGGATGCCCATCAGGCCTAACCCCATCATTTCCTGAGGAATTTTCCCCTGATTTACTTAATAGTTCTCAAACACTAAGCGGGAGACCTCCGGGTGCTGTTCCCTGTGCATGTTGCATTACTGGCATTCATACTGTGTTTTAAATAAACACTGTTTTGCAGGCACACTTGTTTTGAAAAATAAACTTCTGGGCAGAAAGAGCTAGTTCACATCAGAGGCAGATTGGTAGTGATTTGGCTCTCCCCAGCAGATGGGAAGAGGTTGGCCTTTTGGTTTTGGGGGGGGTGGGTAGGGAGGAAGACGTCACCCTTCCTTAAATAGCACCTAACATTCACATCCCCTAGGGAGAAGAAAAGCCTGAAACCAAAGTGGTGGCTCTTTACAGGGGTGCTTTGGGAAGAGGGCATGGTAGCAGTCCTGCAATTTGCCCCCAAAGGGCATCGCATTCTCCATCTCCAGGGGTGTGACTTTGTCTCCTCCTCACCCCTGTCTTCTGCTGGACATGTGTTGGTCCACAACCTTCATCTTCATGCTGAAGGCTTTTGGAAGGGTAAAGACCACTGCCCTTATCCTGCCTATCCTGCCAATTTTGTTACCTATTCCCCTGCCCAGTCTGGGATGGGAGCCATGAGGAATGAGGGAGGTTTATGTCCTCTTGGGCAAGGATATTCTATGTGATTAAAAGTTTTACTTTCTCCCTGAACTGAGGGTGTTTTTAAGGAGGCAAAACTAGGAAGGTTCATGCGTGTGTCCTCTGTTTCTTCTAGGACTCTTGATGTGCTTATCACAAATCCTTGGACAGTGGGAATAACAAAAGCCCTTTGACTGCAAGTCCTACAATGGACTAACCAAGGGGGGACCTGGCCAGTGGTGGCAGCTTGCTGGGACACCAGTGGGACAGGAAACCAACAAGGTTGTTGCACTGCTCCTGAGGTGGATCTGGCCGACTTGAGGTGGAGCTGCCCAGCCAGGAGGGAAGCCTGAGCAAAGCTGCAAAGTGGTGTTTACAAAATGGTAGTCTGAGAAGTATGAGATGAAGATCCTTCATTCTCAGTATGATTATATATATATATATATCTAAATATGTGCATGTGTGTTTGTTGTCTTGTGGTTTGCTGCCATTTAGAGGAATGAAAAGGGCAAAAGGACTTAGGAGGTTCTGCTTTGATGACCACCCTTGTAGCCTAGGGTTGTATCCTCTGATCTTCCACAAAACACACCAGGCTTGGTTGCACAGTGTGCAGCCAGTGGAATTAATGCAGGTATTTTACAGTGGGAAATATTTACCCCATGCAGTATCTTACATGTTATGTGGCCTTCCTCTGAGAGAGCTCAATTTGGTCCCCAGCTCCGAGCAGCACCTTATCCTGACATTTGCTCAAGATGTATTTCAGAGCTGACCTTTCAGTCCTGCTGATAGGATCACAGCATATTCACTGTCACCATGTTTGCTTCTATTTCTTTCTGTTTTTCTCCACTACAGATCTGGGCCACTGTAGTGGATAAATGAGAACCCTCCCCTCTTCGCCACATCGCTGTCTTCTCCTAAATTATTGAGACAATTTATGAGGTGAATGGGATTAATGACATCCAGTTATTTTCTTTGGTCATTCTCAATAGCCAGCATTGTCTAAAGTTGCTACTAAGGCCGTGCCCACACTGCTGTGCCTTGGGAGGAAGTTTGGAGGGCACTCCTGGTAAAACAAGGTGCATGGCATGGGTGCCTTTATGTTTCTCAGATCAGAGGCATCATGTCAAAACAAGGTGTTCAAACTTCTGAAAAGACAATCCTTTGAGAGCTCAGGGGCTAGGCTACAATGCCAATTTGTCTGTGGGAAGGGTCACCAATTAATTAGCAGTTTTATTAAAAAAAAAATTAAACTGGCAGCCCTTCTGAAATTTAAGCACATTGTTCATGGTGTAATTATAGATGAAATATTAGAGAAGTGGACTAATTACACACAATGCACTTGAGCCCAATTAAAATAGCATCTGCAGTGAACGTAGGGGTATTCTCTTTCACTAATAAGAAATACTTTCTTAACAACAGAAAATAAAATAGCTAAATTGGATATGCAGTTGAGATTATAAATATCCTATTAGCATATAAAATGAGGATTAACCTTATTTAATCACTGCTTGCTTGATCATCAAAAGTCATGTTTCACCTCTATAATGTAGCTGTATCCTCTTTGAAGAAAAAACCCCCAGCATATTAATAAATTTGGCTAATTAGGTGCTTTTTCTCATCTGCTCAATGGAGCTGGTGGAGCAAACCGTCTGGCCCTAAGAACTTGGCTCTTTCACATCTTGAAGTTTATTTCTAGCAGACATCTCTCAATGAAGATGCAGGGTTTAAGGAGATTTGTGTGGCATTCTGTCCTGTATAGCTTGGTGGGTAATCACATCAAGGAGGACTCTGAACTGTGAACCTGTTGGGGAGAAGAAAAAAACGGGGGTGAAGAAAAGAACCTAAATTACAAGGTTTTACCCTGTGCAAAATAAAGTTCTGCCTTAAATATCACGGTGTGAGGGCCCATTCTACTGTCAGTTACTCGGGAGGTTGGAGCAACTTGGTTTTCGGCGGGTCTGTCACCGCCGGTGTCGCTGGGAGCCAGCTGGTGCTCAGAGGAGGCTGCGCTCCCGGCGCAGCGGGGAGAGGGGCTACCCGCCAGCTGGCGACTTGGCTCTGCGAAAGCTGGGCAAGGGGGCTGGGGCAGGGACTGAAGCAGCCTGACCTCCAGTCTCTTCTATAAATATTCAGCTGACCCAGGATGCACAAAAGGAGACAAGCTCTGAGCAAGAAGAGGGCTTTGAATCCATTATTTTGGGATATTTTCTGGCCATGTCCCGTAGGGAATGAGTCCTGTGGTGGTACTGCCTGTTATATCTGAGGATCGCTTGGCAGGTTTCAGAGCTGCCCCTATTTACAGAGCTGTTCTGCCCCTGGCTGCATCACAACATCCTTCTGTTGGGTCTGTGCATGGTGGAAAATTGTACTAAAGCAACAGTGGGGCAGGAGCAATCCTATGAAATATGGGCATAGTTTGATCTAACCCCGTGCAGCTCTGCTCCCTGGTTGTGTACTGTTTCCATTAGTGCCTCTATGTTTTCCTGGCATGAGGGCCAGTGGCTGATAGCTTGCAGAAGCTGAGTTTTAAATGTGCCTGTTGACATATTCCCAGAGGAAAGGCTTGAGTAATACCATCCTCGCTGGGCTGAATCAGGGCCCTGCAGCACTGCTGGCACGCGTTTGAGGGCTGGTAGCTGTAATATGGGCTCGTGGCTCCTTGGCTAAAGGTGAATGTTACCCCCTGCAGTTTGCCTTATTCCCAGGGACCATTTAAGCTTTTATTTCATTGTGTGTGTTCAGTTTTGATCTAAGTGTGGACCCAAACCCAACCAAAATGAGCTCAACTCTAGTCTCTCAAAATACTTGACACTTCAATGCTTAAAATGAATAAAGTGATTTTCTCAGCAGTAGCGATGGTGATAAAGAAGATAGAAGCACAGAAAATCCTAGATTTAATTGCAGCTTCTCTTTTGTGATTTGTCTCCACCAAGCTACGCTGAAGCATCAGCTGCCTCTGTCCTGTCCCTAGGCAGAAGTGTGAATTTTCCACAGATACTAGTCAAGTGCACTGAGGGACGGTGGTTTTATTTATCGTATTCAAGGACCCACAATTGGATGTTTCACAATAAACTGGGCTCAGCCTGTGATTTACAGTAATGGGGAAGAGTACTCTGCTGGCATGGCTCTGGTGTTGCCAAGTCTTGTGATGGTTGCAATGATTTTTCCTTACTGCCACAGAGCCTGGAGCAAAGTGTTCATAAGCATTTCAGCTTGCTTTTTTCTCTATTTTTTTTTGTTGTTGTTTTTTGTTTTGTTGGTAGTGGCAATGGAAGGCTTTGTTTTCTTGTATTAAGAGCAGCCTTCCATCCCTTAGGGCAGAACAAAAGAGTTTGGAAGCATGTTCTCAGTGTCTTCACAAAGACTCAAAAGGCAGTATGAATTTTTTTTATTTTAAAGGAACCCCCAGTTTGTTTTCCCACGATTGGTTTAAGTCACTCTGGCATGAGTTCATATCCTTTCTTGCCTGATTCATGGAGACTGGAGAAGGGCAGCAGTAGCAGAAGCAGCCAGCAGCTACCTCCACAGGGCAGGAGGTGGGGTGACACAATAAAATTGTCTGCAGGGAAGTTTAGAGTTTATAGGGTAGATATACACCTTTTGTTGCTGCTGTTCCTGTCTTTAAATCTCATTATTACTTATATTTTTAGGGCTTATATCCATTTTTATCTAACCTGGTAGAAGAGGGTTAAAGGAACCTGAAGTGTAAATGTAGCTCAAAATATTAAAATTAATCTTGTGGTGGTCCTATTTCAGTGCTTTTCAAAACTCTCCCTTCCAGCAACTCCTGGCTGTGGCACAGGCCACCTTCTCATTTGTAGCCTGCCACTTTCCCCCTCCTCTTCTTTTGGTGCTAGAAATCACATTCAACTAAACCCTTCAGAGAAACACAGGAGGCAAATTGAAAGTGACTGGGAATAAAATAGACTTTGCCATGCGGGGGGATTTGAGGTGTTATACTGT